>NC_079163.1:103152061-103461561 GCF_947563725.1 Argiope bruennichi | reverse complement strand
CTTCCTAGAGAAATTAAGCACTTTATAAGGACCCATTTTCAAAATTAAGCACTTTTAAAGTGCTTAAAAATACTTAAGCAAGGTTTTTAAATGTAACAACTTTTTAAGCACTTTTCATGACATTACGCACCCTATAAGAATTTCTGCGCCTCAAGTTCCTACAATTTCTGGTTTAATCAATAGATTTTTGATTAAAAAAAATTAATAGATTAATAAATGTAATTCTTCTTCTTTTTTTTTCCAGCTTTTAGTTTTAAATATTTTTGCCAAATGAGGCACTACTTTCCCTCTTGAAGCAACTTAATAACAGAAGTTGGGCTTTTACCCTTTTAAAACATCTATGGTTTAGAAAAAGAATCAAACCTGGTCGTCTTGCCCTGGCACCATAACAAATTAAGTAACTCTTTTTAAACTTACATTCATATTCTAAACAATTATATGAAATTCCATCATCAAGAAAATTGTCTTTTATTAATATTCTTGATTTCTATAATAGCAAACATATGAAAATAAACATCCTTATTTGCATATAATATATGCGCATAATTGGTCAACAAGAATATTAAATGTTCTACTTCACATCAGTAGATTCTTATTTAAAGAAAATCAGTAAATATTTTTATTTATTATTTAAATACGATTATTAATATATTTAATTCTTATAATTTTCTTAATTTTTTGTTATTTTAATAAAAATGTTGGTGTCAAAACAAAATAACAAAATTCTGATCGAAATATTCTCATAAAATTGGAATTTTAATTACATCTATAACATATTTTAAATTTTAATTAATATCTCCAAATTTCTAATGACCTTCATTGTATACTAATTTCATTATAATACTACTAGATTTTCAAAGAGAAAAAATATCTCCCAGTTTTTATAACAATAATAAATGCTGTTTTAAATGTTCCAATTTTGTTATTTTTATCTTTTAGTCTATAATATATTTTATGGTTACATATTACAAATACTATGGAATCTATGAAGTAAAATATAGAAGAACTCCTCTCCCTTCCTCTATATATTGATATTCTCTCTATAGAGTCTGAAATGGACTCCTGGTAACAAGAATCGTCTACTCTGCTGGTGCTATAAATAAAACTCCAGGCGTGTTCATATGTATCCAGTAATCAATGATACGACAGTGTCATGCATGTATCGCATCTCAAGGGAAGGGGAAGAATTCGATCATACGTTGTAATAACTAACGTTGCTTTCGATATTAAAACCAATAAACATTTACTCATTAATCTTTGTTTTGTGCCCTTTCATATCTTATATTTCAGATACCCCCTGATTTCGGGCGCTTCTGCCTATATGTTTATATGCAAGTCTAGTTCCTTTGGATGTGATCTATACTTTTGGAAGTTTGCACAGAGAAAATATAGACCTGTATATAGAACTTTTTAGAAATGTAGGATTTCTAATAATTTCTATATATTAAAAAAATTATATACACTGATGAAAAAATTTTCATAAAAAAATTATGCATATTTATTGTAGTCAGAAAGTAACCACTGTATTGGTTCATAAATAAGACATTAAAGAAAAAACAGTTTCGTCAATTATTACTGCAGTTAAAATTCTCGGAAAATCGGAAGCTACTTATAAAAAAGCAATTAACACTTGCCACCGAATCCTATGTTATTCTTAGCTTCTGTTGTATGAATCTCATTCTTAACTTGAGCCAAGATATATATATTCTTTTTCCAGATCAGTTAATACAGAGTATGACATCATAAAAAACTGAAATTTTAAAGCATGCAAGAAAAGATAAGTTTAATAAAATATCTAGAAAGTGGGATAACAAAATAAAGACATGGAAAAAATTTCATTGATATATACGAAGTATGATATCGACAATTTTAGAAAACCTTTGTTATTGGTAATTTTTTTAAATAATTTTTTGATAGTTTAATTCTTGTAAACATTCTTTCACCCTAAAAAATTAATGACATAATTAATTTAATACAAAGACAATGAAAAATTGATAGTGCATAATTCTATGTATTAAAATTTTTGTATACTGAAATTTCTTTATTAAGAATTTTTTTCAGAAAATTTCAAACTCGATATATAAAGTTTCGCAATATTTCTAAAACTGACTTTTAAATGGCACCGCTTCTAAAAAAATCAATATTTTGTACAATTAATATATTACCTGATAATTAAAAAAATAAAATTATCAAAATTTTGTATTCTTATTGAAAATTAATACATGTACAAAATTCCAGTAGGACGCTAGTGCAAAATTGATAATGTTGTTCCATCCTTACTAACAAGAATCATTTTCAAGTTAAGCAAAAGGTTTAAAAATAAATCATATGGGTTAATTTAACATTTCATTACCAGTCTGAAGCAAAACTAGGAGTAAACGAAGGCAACTGTGGTCAAAAGAGGAAGGATGACCCTTGCAATGTCACCACCTTTCTCCAAATTTTTACATACGAATGGGATGATATTTACCCACAATTAATTTAAATTTGCAACAGGTCTGTGTTACACAGCAGACATCTGAACATTAAAGAATCTCAAACCCATCATTTCAATTTTCTGAATCCAATGACTATCCCCAGATCATGGTAATCTTACAAACTGGTTGAACAGATATATGTTGCAAAGCATTCACAAACATGCACAGTAAGTATTCTTATCAAGATGAACATCTATCAGGTTTTTCTAATACTAAATAGCAACACATCCATTGGAGCTTCAATACCCCTGAAATTTTAAATTTCTCATTTCAAAAGCCTTTTTAACTTTATTTTTTGAGAGTTGAACAAACAACGAAAACGAAGAAAAAAATAATAATAAAAACCAAAGGAGAAAACAAAATACATTTTTTTTTTAAAAAAAGGAATCAATAATTAGTAGATGGGCAATTTGAGGTTAAACATCAGATAGCCCTTAAAAGCATCAAAATTTCCTCATTGCATTCAGCTGAATGAAGTATTAGTGAAGAAAAAAACAACTCTTCTCCCATAAAATTTTGCTTGTACCAGAGCTGATTTTTCAGTAGTGCTGGTTTGGTATGTAGTCAACTGATGCTTTTTTTTTTTTTTTTTTCCCCCACACCATGTCAAGATTCACCCCCTCCCCCCCCCCACACACACACCTCTTTTTTTTAAATTACATTCTACTTGCTTTTACTTTCATGATATCTCAACAGAAATTTCACTGGCATACTTATTTTGTTAGAAGCATTTGAAAAAATTTATGTAGATAATTTTCTCAGAATCAATTCAGATGAAAATCTTTAAAACAGAGGATTAATCAGTATTATTAAAGACAAAAACAATGGACATGAATGTTTCATTATTACTCTTGCATGTGTGTTATTTGATATTCATATTTAAGCAAATGTTACTGAATGAAGCACAAGTTTCGCTATGCAAAATATTAAAAGCAAAGAAGGCGGCGTTTACTCTGATATTTTCATCTGCAAAATAGTTGGCATTAAATGTTCATATTATGTTAAGATTAAATGGAAATTGTATTACACATTGGTAATTTAATATGTTTTAAATGCAGCAAACTTCATATTTAGTTTTGAAAATAATACTTTTGAGCTACTCAAAAGGTAAGTTTTTTTTAAATTTAATATTGATTATATATATATATATATATATATATATATATATATATATATATATATATATATATATATATATATATATATATATAAATGGCAGATATATGAAAACGATGAAACTATATAATGGGCATGGCGCAGAAACTGGCAACGGAAGTAGTTTGTGTATAGCAGCGCCTTCTATTCGGAAAGAAGAAGGAACTGTACGAACGTTCACTGCTACGCCACTTGTCTCTTAGACATGCTCAAAATGAGATCATCGAATCGTATGTGCCTCCGACATTACTGAGGAGGCCGAAAAAAAAGACAGTGTGCTGTAGTAGTGCGTTTTTGATTACGGATGAAGTGTCACGAAGTGAAATTCATGCCCGGATGTCTACTATATATGTCAAAATCGTGCGTGTTTGTGCAGAATAAGCGATATCAAGAAGGCTGGGTGTCATTGAAAGACAAGATTCAGCCAGACCAGGTTCAGCGTGACATTACCCCTTCTGTCATCGCAGCAGTGGATGTTGCCGTCAAAAAAGGCAGACGATGAAAGACATTCGACTCATGTTGAGCATCAATACGGCATCGTTCCGTTGTCGGATAATGCCCGCTCACATGCTGCCATGGATATGAAAACTAAGTTGCAGAAGTTTCACTGCAAAGCCCTTACATATCCTCAATACAGTCCAGATCTCTCCCCAAGTGATTTCCATATTTTTGGAACCCTGAAGTAATACATTTGTGAGCTGCACGTCTGGGTACAATTATGTTTCCGTAGGCACCTACGAACATTTTCCCATGAAGACATTGATCGTCTTATCTCAATGTCGGATCAATGTGTTGATAGCTAAGGTAATTACATTTGGAATAATAAACGGTTTACTTATTTTTTTTCAAATCATCTCGTTTTCATTTAACTGCCGCTATACATATATATTTTATTTTGAAGCAACACAAGGGCTATATTTTCTTAATCATTTTACAAAGCAACGTATATTTACAAATCATACTTTTTTTTTCACCATGTAAATCGCCTTATCTTGCAGTGTTTCTTTTTAATGGCTATTTTGAAAAATTATGCACATACAGTTTTAGATACATGCAATGAGAGTTGCTGTACTTGAGTTACCTTTTAACAAAAAATACACCTATCAGGTGTATCAACCGAAATGGAATTTGAGGCTTCTCAAATGTTCAAAATTTACCATTACCTTCATTATTCAAGTACAGTAATATAACAATAAAACTGTTTTATAGACAGGATTATTAAGGAATTCTTTCTAATATATATTTCCCCACTTCCAACTGCTTTTAATCAACTTAGCCCTGATTTTCAAAGATAACTGACAAAAAAGACCGTAACTTAACAATTATAATTACTATTTACAGTTAATATATGTGAGGCATTGAATTATTTGCTCTCAAAAACAATTGTGCATTACTGCTTTAGAAGAAAAGTAAAATTTTCAATTAATAAAAGCTTAATAAGACCAAACAAAAAGCAAAAAAGCTTCATATTCCAGAAGGTTTAACTAAAAATCGACCAGATTTGTAGCATGCTTAAGGAATTTCAAATTAAAAGTAAATTTTACAATATTACAACACACTGCTATACAAAATGTGAAATTAATTTTATAAATGATGCTACTCAAAATATTCAAAGTCTAATTTATAATGGTTATCATATTCATAAAAGATTATCTTCCTCCACCTTAATTAGCTATACAAAAGTCACAATTTTTCTAAAAAATGATGCAGTTATTATTCATGCTAACAATTATTAAAGGCTAATTACTTTAAAAACGGACCTTTTTCAACCCTTTTCCAATAATTTATATCTCCTTCGCAATGGTATTAAAAATAAAATGTTTTAAAATTAATAATTCATAAAAATTTATATTTAAAGTTTACCGCCGTTTTCTAATTATGCTAACTTAACAAAAGTATCATAAATATGAAATGATATTTTACTAATAATCTTCAATTATACTTAAATATGATTTAATTTTTTCAGCAAACCATCTTCACAGAACTCTAAACTAAATTATATGAATTACAATAAAATTCTAAGCATTTTAAGAAGGTTTCACAATAATTATACTATAGCTTAATAACTATAACACCCAAGATCCACTTGAATTTATATATTCGAATTTCACTGCAGTAAATTATTTAATAGAATGTACAACAGATAAGTCAAAAAAACTATTAGAAACTATTTTTTTTATAATTCAAATTGTTTTAATGTAATCGTAGAAAATTTTTAAAATATACTCCTTCCACTCAAATGGAAAAACAAAATTTTCATTTCAAATTTGATATACAGTTCTAAAAATTTTCAAAACATTCAAGTTCAAAATAGTTATTGAAATGCTGAACTTCAAATCCTTGCTTTTATTAGTATCATTTTTATGAACTTATCTTTAAAATATAACTCCCAACCCCTAAAAAAACATGTCTGATGATGCCCTATTTTGAGGCAGCCAAGATCAAAGACATAGAAATTTTATGAAACTACAACACAAACTATTGAAAAAACTATCCACAAAAGGTCACAAACACGCAAAGAACTATTTCAAACATCAGCCATTTACATTTCTAGAAATGTATTACAATTAACAATTTTACAACAGTGATCCCTCGAGAAGAGTTTTCATTTGATATCTGTTAGAACTTTTTCATCTTACTAAACATTCATTTCACCTCAAAAAACTGATTTTTCATAATTTTAAAAACACAAAGATTAAAGAAGTCTTTGAAAAGTCACAGAAAAAATGTGCAGCAAATTATAGTCTGAGTCAAAATTTATAAAGATGGGTGCTTATTAAAATTTAGCTGTATTTTTAATGAAATGAAAGTACCACATTAAAAATTTTTTTTAATATAAATCCATTTTCATAGATCAATTTTTTATTGTAATTTTTAAACACACAAATCATTTAAAACAAAAAAGGAAATTAAAGAATTCCTTATAACTTTATAGGTTAACTCAAAATTTTTTAGTGAAAAGGAGGAAATAATTTCTTTTTGTCCTTAAATCTACCTGTCAGATCTGTTGTAGAAGATGAATTTGCTACAACAGATCCGACAGGTAGATTTTTTCATGAATGAATAGAAACATTAACTAGAACATTATCAAATATTCAATTACTGAAAGTAAATTCATGTGAAACTGTATAATTTCATATTAATACTTTGCAAAAAACAACAGGGTTTTATTTGCTCTCCCCCTCCCCACAAATAACATACGAAATAGATATAATTCTTCATTAAGATCAGGTGATTTTTAAATAAACTCCTAGGTTAAGTTAAAGTTTTCTCCCTAAGAATTAATAGTGTTCAATATAAATGTAATTAAACTTACAGGAATCCAATGCCCGTCCAGTTCTTTTCCATCAGAAGCCTAAAAAAGAAAAAGAAAATATCTTCATTACAAGATTTTAGTTAAATCTGAAAACCTCTCCCTCTCTCTCTCTCTCTTTTTTTTTTTTTTTTTTTTTTGCTGTCTATCAGAATATAAATATACTTAAAAATTAAATCAGCAAGGCACACTTCCAAAATAATAAAGGATTTAAAGCAAGAATGTTTATTATCAAAAGTCTATAAATTACAGCTTAAAATCCAAAAGACATTTATAGGTTATATTATAATTAATAGGTAAAATCATTATGACAAGCATTTGCTCAAACAAGAAATATCTCTTTTATTCGGGAAATCATGCAACACTACAGGGTAGGGAAAAAGGTGATTCCATAAAATGGTAGTCAAATTTCATACATCAAGTATAGAGGAGACTTAGATTTTTTACAACAATCGGTTTATAAAAAGAGCCGAAACAAATTAACATGCCAACAAAATATGACAAATATATAACAAAAAAATGAAAAGAAAGATGTTACTAGAAATTTAAGTAAGATGTATTAAAAGTGTTTTCTTAAATTTTGTGCAAATTGCAAAATTAGTGCACAAAATGAATTGGAAAATTAGCAATTTCGACTGAATTGGTATTTTTGTACATCACAAAAAGCAAGTGCAATAAGACAATATATAACAAAACATAAGCATTTCAATGAAAGAATTAACTTACATCTCTTTTCCGTTTAGCGGGAGGACCTGAAAATAAAATTGAAAAAATCTCAATAAGTACAACATATACATATATTAATTTCACATAGCAGACATCTAAAAAACACACAACCTAACTTAATTTACATTTTTTTGCCTGATTAATTTTACACAAAAAAAAATAATTATACACTTAAAATCTGCTGCATATATTATTCCCTTGTTTTAGCATAATTAAAAATATAAAATAAAAAGCAAGATCTCGATTCTAATTAATACAAATATTGAAGATATATAGAATCAAATGATCCTATTTTTAAAACATGTTTCAAGCTATTAGAAAATATTAAATGGAAAAGTCACAGTGAATGACTACTTAAAGTATATTAAGTCATATTTATATTAAACTTTAGAAAATTTCACTGGTTACGTATTAACTATAATATTTGTTGATTATTTTAAATTACAAATTTTTAAATACCTCTTCCGAATTTTAGAGGTTTTTTGCTCTACTTTTTATAACTCTTACACTCCCCCCCCCCTTTTTCAGGGAAACCTCTCTTTATATAGGGTGTCCCATCAAAATCGGATAAACTCCGCTCGGTGTGTTAGATGTTTGGAATACGTGATAAATGCCCAAAGAACTGTACCTCTACGACCTATAATTTTCAAGAAAATTGCAAGAAAAAATGTATACTGTCATATATAGTGTATAGTAAAAAAAAAAAATTTAAAAAAAAAACACTTTATTGAAAGCATGAACATCGTTACTAAAATAATAATTAGACATTAAATAACTTTAGTAGCCTTTTTGCTAGTCATTTGCTAACTTTAGTAAACTTGTGCAAATTTATTTCCGTGTTTGCATAAGTTTACACAGCAAGATGTTCCAAATGTACTGTGCGCATATTGAGGCACGTGAATTGCCATCAAGCCGTTGTCTGAATCATATTTAAAAGACTGCATCTAGTAGCTACCAGTAATCTTCACATGGCAACATATTCTGGTCATTAATATTGCAATATGTATTGTATTTGTGGTCAATGTAATGGTAATGCCTTACGAACTGCCAGAGTGTATTCTCGTCGCTATCCGTCACGCCGTCCTTCCAATGCCAAATCATCCGATGGCTGAAATACTGCAAGCGGATACCTGGCAAAAAAATCCCTAGTGTTGGCGGAAGAACGCATTGTGGCCTTACGCCAGCAAAGGAAGATGAAATACTTCGGCAAGTGGAAAAATCTCCTGAGTTGTACACTAGCCGGGGAGGTGAATGGATCCACGCACACTAGCCAGGGAGGTGAATGCGCGTAGCAGCACTGTGCATAGCTATTACGAGCAGAGGGTCACTGCCCATATCGTTACACAACCGTGCAATGTCTTCATCCAGGTGACTTTCAGTGACATATTTTGTGTATGCTTACTGCAACAGCACGAAGCCAATAATGCTTTCATTGCGCATAACTTGTGGAAGGCCAAAGCAAATTTACACGTGATAGTCTTCAACAGTTATAACAACCATATGAGATTAGGTTCCAATCCGCACGCAATCCGGCCGCAGGGACATCAGGACCACTGGTCTGTAAATGCGTTGACCGGCATACTAGATGCTATGCCCTTAGCGGCAATACGTGGCCTATGGTTCCAGCATGATGGAGCTTCGGCATATTTCAGTTCTCTAGTGCGTCATTTGCTGGATATCGAATAAGCAGGCGGCTAGATTGGACGTGTGGAGCCTGTTTTATGGCCACTACAATCCCCAGATGTGACCCTTTTAGATTTTCTCCATCTGAAGGAAGTGGTTTATCGAGACCCAGTTATTTCCGAAACAGATTTCGTTACTCGCCTCCATGGTGCGTGTACTTTTGTGAACACTACATTGCTGGAACGTGTACAGTCAACCATCTCACGACAGGCGCATGCATGCTTCCATGGGCGCGGGGGACATTTCGAACATCTTCCAATTTAAAATTATGCAGACACGTATGTTCATGTTTCGAATAAAAGGTTTTAAAAAAAAAAAAACTTAAATGACATCACACACTTTCCGAAAACCATGGATCGTAGAAGTACAGTTCATTGGGCATTTTTTATGTATGAAGCAATTAATTTGGCTATGCAGAATTTATCAGGTCTTAATGGGACACCCTGTAAATAATAGTTTGCCTGACTGACAGAGCACCACACACCCTAAACGAATAAAGTTAATGAACATAAAATTTGGCAGGAAGTTACTTCTGAAATATTAGATTCATTAAGAATATTATGCATGCAATATTTTTAATAGAAGTTTAATTAAAAAATTATCAATTAAAATCCACATTATCAACACCATAAGAGTTGCTTCAACATAATCGAATGAACTGGCATCCATTGCAATAGATCGATGACCGGACTTTAAATGCAATGGATATGAAATCCGGAAATGAAAATGAAAGACTCTCAACAATGCAGACACCAAAAAAAAGCAACTGAAAATCGCCTAAGATGCAATAAAAAATTATCAAAGTGAACCTTTCAGTTTGGGGTTGTTAGATTGAATACTGGTATCCCCTCCTTTAGCACTCATGATCATATCATACAAAAAGTTCCTAAATTCCCCAGTGTGGTAGAAGCTTTAATATAAAAGTTAATATTGAATTTTTTTTTAAAGAACCTCTATTAAAATAAGAACGATGACGAAATTAAATGTACCACTAATAACCTCAACTTTAAACTTTCTTGAAGCTCAATACAATCTGTAACAATTGAAAAAATTAAAAAAAAAAAAAAAAAAAAATTTAACCCTAAAAAATTTCTGTAATCATCTGAACTTTATATTTCAGCTCACAAAGTGCAAAAAATAAATAAAAGCAAAGTAATGTTCTTCATTTAAATATTCAACAGTACTAAGTATACAAAAAAACAAAGACTACAAATAACAGAGTCAAAATTTCTAAACATTTCTTACTGCTAATCGACCTTTATAAAATCAACTTTATTTTATCAAGGCATTATTTATTATTTATTTTATCAACCATATTATTTAATGCAATAGAACCGAGTAATTGGTATACTATTTTAAATGCCAGCTAAGCATTGCATTCAGTCAAATTCCTTAAGTATGCAAAAGAGTTACATATTTAGATAAATTAATTTCCGTTAAAATCAAAAAATATATATTCAATTCTTGTATAAAAAAATAAAATCCCACATAAACGAAAACATAAACCAACTATGTAAAGATTTAAAAAAATATTTCTGATTCTCATAAAAATCAATTCAAAAGAAAAAGGCAGCAATTACTTAGCTTTAAAACATCTCAGATTTAAAAAAAAAGTTTCCTTAATATATATTTTTTAACAAATGGGGTACCCAATTTTCTAACTTTTATTTATAAATGAGCATTCAAGCATTTTAACACATTTACTGCCAACTATGAGATAACAAATAGGTGGTGACAACTACAAATTATCTTGTAGAAAGTTAACTAACAATTGCATTTCTGGCTGTAACAATTTAAATGCACAACATTAAAGAATAAAAAAATTAATATGATCAATTTAAATGAGCTTTAAAAATTGGTCTGGCTAGGTAATCAGCACATGAAAAAAAAAGGGGGGGGGGGGCAAATTAATACAAACTGTTCAATGCAAATAACATAGGAACTATCAATGTATAGCACATTTACAAAAATATTTAACTGACTACCCTCATATTATTTTATTTATATTTAAAAAGAATAAAAAAATAAAATGATTATTCTAATTATGAGATAAAGAGATGAAATAACAAATGGCAAATAAGCGTGTTCACTAAGCAAAAGTACTTAGATCCAAAATATTTACTTAAACCTTTAAAACAGAAAATTATAAACGTGGAAAGTTTTTGAAATAACACATCTGAAGGAAAAAAAAAACTTTACCTCTTACTGGATCAGCAGGAAGGAGACGTTGTTGAACTGTATTTGAATACTGAAAATATGCATCTCCAACAGTAGGAAGAAGTTCAACACCAGGATATGTATTTAGACACTCCTAAGAAATAAGTGCAAAATTAAATATCATATTTCAAATACACTTAAAAATAATAAAAGTATTATTTTTAGCAATTGTGTTATTAAAGTAATAGAATTTACAAAAAACTCAAATGTTACCTGTGTTATTCCATCGCCACCAGGATTTGGATATGTTATTGGATAAGTCATATCTCTTGACTTATCTGAAAAACAAAGTTTTGAATTAAAATTAATAAAGTTTCTGTACAAAATACAGTTTTTAAATTGAACGATAGAAATATAAGAATACAAAAAAAAAAAAAAAAAAATATGCAATTAGAAACTGCAGCAAAATCTAAACTCTCTTAAGTATCTTAATTTAAAGTAATTAAGCACTTTTGTTATGCATGCAAGTGCAAGACAGGTGCATTTTCTAGGCATATGGTGTTTTATATTTTTGATAATGCATAGTTTCTACTGATAATTTTAACTATATAAACATTTCAATTTTTAAAATGCATTTTTTAATCTTAATATTTATTTCTATATTTGCACATCTTCTATTTTAAAATAAAAGTTATCTTTTCGATTTGACAAAAATAAAGATGATAATGTCATTATCAAAAAATTAAGTCAACTTTAAAAAAATTGGCAATAAAAACTTTTTTCAACATTTCTTAAAATCTGACAAACTACAAGTTAATACAAATGGATATATCATTTCGGAAAACGTCAACACCAATGTAAAAGCATAGTATGATAATAAAAAATCTTTTTTTTTTTTCATCGTGCTTATATAGAAACTGAATCAAAAATTAAAGAGTGATCTTAAAAAAAATATTAATATTTTATCCTGTATTAAAAAATGTTTCAAAAATCTTTCATATCATTTTGTTTTTATTTTATTCATGTTAACTTATTTTAAAATAGTAGGGTACATGGATATTCATGTATTCAAGTCAATTAATTGTAGAAATCATTTTTGAAAATATATATATATATATATATATATATATATATATATTGATAAACAAAAAACAATTCATATTTTAATTTAAATATTCTAATATGATATGATGAATTCTAAAAATAGCTATGTTTAGAGGTTCAATCAAGCTTCATCAATTGTCGACATTATCTTTAGAGGTAAATTGATACAAGAATTGAAAATTTGTGTAAAAAGCAAATTGATTACAATCAATTTATGTTACAAACATTGGAGATTTATATAATCAGTAAATAGGATATATCAGAATCTGATAAAAACTGAATCAAAAATTAATTGCTCAAATTGTGGAGGAAGGGACTTAATTTTGTTAGAATATAGTATATGCAAATTACCCGTAAGAACCACAACTGATAAGAAATCAATCAAGAGGAAAATATTTGCAAAGAATAGGAAATTTACTGCCCGAGAACAAGTATTCTGATTCATGCCAATCACGTTTCAATTCTACTCTTCACTTTTATAAGTGGTCATAACTAACCATGCAATCACTTTAATAACGAGTCTGGCAAATCAATGGAGTTCTCAGAATGATGACAATAGTTGATACCTATAATGTCTTAATCATAAATCATATTTAGAACCTAAATTCATGTTCTCAAATTAATTTGCTGCCTAAAACAACTAATATTTAAATGGAGTTAAATTTAAATTACAGTACAGATTTTAGAGCTATTATTCCATTTGGTAACTCGATCATCGGCAAACTCAAACGTTAGTGCTATTCGATTAGGGAATGATCACTAATAGAACAGATTTGACAGTTTTGTCTGAAGTCCAAAAAAAAAAAAAAGAAAAAGAATATTATCCTTTTAGTATTTAAAGAAAGGACTTTTAAAACTTCTTTTCTTAGAAAGCATTAAAGTGATACATAGCTCCAGCCAAACTTTTAAGTTCATAGACATCATCATTACAAAATTTCATGATGAGTCCATAAATCAATTGCATTTAATGTTTATATATGCAGCAACAAATAAGATTCAACATAGCCAGGATAGAAAGTGCAAATTTTCTCTTGTACTTTCATCCTGGCTATGTTGAATTATGCTAATGCTTTGTAATATTAATTTAACAATCTAGAAACATATAACATATTTAACAATTAGAAAACTTTATTTGCAACATTAAAATACTAAGAGCTAAAACATTTTAAGATAGTTGACAATCATAAGATTTGGCAAAACTTCCATGAAATTGACGACAGAACAATATCATGATGTAAATTAATTCTAATTGTCTGAGTTTTTTAGATCAAATTTTTTAATTGAAAAGAATAGCAGCAGTTAGAGATAATTTTATTATAAAATATATATATATATTGTATCATACTTCTTCTTAAGTTTAAAAAAAAAAAAATGAGATTAACATTTCCATAAGTTACTAAAAATATTTTAAGAGAAAATAATTATGATTTAAAAATTCCTATTTTTAATAATAATGCAAATAAATTCACAAAATTAAAAAGCAGCCAGCTCTGTAGTTAGATGCAAAATGAAAATAGAAAAATATCAATGCCCCCATTTTTAAAAGGTACTTTTTTAAGACAGCACAAAAAAATACATCATACTGCCTTACAATTTAACAGCACTCATCAAGTGAAAAATCTAATCTAGTGATTTAATGCTTGTCATCTTATTCAGTGAATGCTTGTCAGAATTTATTTCAAAGAAAGCATTTTTTTTTTTTTTTTTTTTAATCACGACATTAACAGTGGTAAAATCACAAATTTAAAGGTTTGATGAAGAATTAACACAGTTTAGAATTTCATTACAATAAAAATCATTGTTACATATTGCCTCCAAAGGTAATTTAATAAAATTATAAAGAAAAGATTGCATTTGAACAAAATTGGTATCACTGAAAAAGTTTTATTTTTCTAACCTTTAAAATAGCATTAAAATAATTTTTGTGTTATAATATGATTTAAATTTAGAATTAAAAAAATAATAAAGTATGCCAAATATAAATATGTAGATGTGAAGACTGTAGGATTAATAGAAAAACAAATGAATAAATTTAAACAAAAATTGCTCAAGATGTTAAAAATATTGCAGAATTATTACATAAAAGAAAATTAATGAGTCTCAAGAATGATAACACTTGATTTCAAAAATACTGAAATCCATGTTTTCATAGAGGTATGCAATATTAGTATATTTTGATGATATTGAAGAAAGTAATTAAAAAATTGTGTTAATTTTTTAATTAAACTTCTAATCAAAGTACTGTAAAATTCATCCTTAGTGATCCCCCAATACCCAAGAAATAACTTTCCGACAAATTTTAAGTTCCTAATTTCAGTAGTTTAGGTTGCTCTGTCAATGAGAATAAACCATTATATATACATATATATATGTTGAGAGAGAAAAATTATGTAAAATTAATTTTTAAAAAAAAAGAGACAAAAAAAGATATAACTTTTACATTTATATTTAGAGTACCAGATCAAGCAAAAAATTTTGTATAGACAAAAATTAAAATTTGATAAGATTGGTTCAACAAATAATAATTTTCTAAAGGATGAGGACATTTAAAGAAGGAAACTGCAGTTATTGTAATTTATGGCTTCAAACTTAAATTTCTTCATACTGGATTAAACATATTCAACTAATGCACAACAATGAATTATAATTCAATATAGCACAATAAAACCCCTTTAGTAGTTTATCCAATATGTTATTTTATAAAGAGTCTACACTATATTAAGAATAAAAGCAGTTAAGTACCATTTTCTTGTCAATTGGAAACAATCTGCATATTCTTTACCAACCCTTAAATGGTCAAATATACACTTGGGAATGATAATTAATATATATTTTTCACCATCTATAACATTAAAAATTGAAGAAGTTTGACACAATCCACATTTCATACTGCTGTTTGAAGAGTATAAAACCATTTCAGTATGCATGTATCTTGTCCTAGATTCCTTCCCTTTCATCAGTTTTCCTACTAAATACATCTGGCAAACAAAGCCATACGACTATGTGTTAAAATTACAGGATTCAACAACCAGAAACAAAAAAAGAAGAAAGTATTTCTTTGCACTTCTTGAGAAGATTAAGCACTTTTTAAGGAGCCTTTTTCAAAATGAAGCTCTTTTAAGTAAGTTGCTTAAAAACGGTTTCCAAATTTAAGTACTTTCTATGATACCACACACCCTGAGAGTTGCAATACAGTCATGGGATGGATATTTCCATCCTTCTGCACACAAAATAAAATATTAAGCATTATTTCTAAACAGAAGAGAATATATATATATATATATATATATATATATATAAACTTTGATTTTTAAACATTCTTTGCCATGCAAAATTTTTTAAAATTATGTTTGTATACAAAATGGTCAATAAAACTAATAAAAATAGAGCATATATTAAGTAACTATAGTCAAGAAAGTTGCAAATTATTGTAAAATTTAAAAGTGATATGTTTTTTTTTTTTCATGACAATTATCAAAAATCATAAACCATAATTTTACTTTAATTCACCCACTTTGTTATCCTTTAATTTCAAAGTTTGAAACTGTAAAGTCTACACCCAGTGCTTAAACAACTGAATTAGTAGTAATATTTATCTGAAATGAAGTTTCCTTACTTAATATTTTCTGGTTTATTATTATTATTATTGACATATACTTCATGATCTTAAGACTAATGGTTCTAGATATTCCTAAAGATTAGAATTCATTCAGAATTTACCCACATAATGGAGTATGGAATTAATAAAGATAAGTTAGGTGCAATTAACAGAAAACTTTTGCTACTATTAATTTAAAAGTATTTTCAAATAATACTAATAAAAATATTACTTTACATTCATTCCACATACAACATAATAGTTAAATACAACAAATTATCTTAAACAAAACTTGTCAGACAAGTTCTTTTCTCATAGAAGATTACCAAGTTTCAAGTGGAGAAAAAAGTCAGAAATGTTAAACAAATTATTTTAATAACAATATTAAAATAAGCAAACTCATATTTATTTATACTTATATATTTCTGATTAAGCATAGCAAGATTTATATACTTCTAGCAAGTTTATCAATTGCAAACTAGCCAATCAATTACTTAACAAATATTTACTAAGGACTCACCAAAGTAATACAGCAGTTAAAAACAAAAACTATATAAGAAAATACAGTAAAAAGATAAAGAAATGATTCAAAAAAGAGAGAAAGACTAGTGATGATTTATAAAATGCATTTCAACAACAACAAACAGTGAATAAACTGAGAAAAATCTTATCCAATGAATGTATATTGAAAAAAAAATCATACACAAAATAAAAATTCTCAAGGTTAATTTTTTTTACAAGGTTTAAGTATTTTAATAAAATTTCAAAAACTTGCACTTTTCTTCTTTTTTTCCCATCATTTTTAAGGTATTTTTAAAAAACCAAACTAGCAAAGTGTATAATATATCCTTAGTCAGAGATGCATATAATTTTATAAAGCTTTGGCTTCCAGAATCATAAACAATGTGACATAAAGGAATAAAACTGCTAACAAAATCATTTACAATTATCACATAATGTGAATAGTGGAAAGAATAAAACTATGTGGAAACAACTTATTAAACAACAAAAATTTAGATTTCTTAATCATCTTCTAAATATAAACCTAATACTAATTCTTACAAAAAACTTTATAAAAATCTGCTAGATTTGTATGTCTAAAAAATAATATAAATGCATCCTACATCTTAAAACAGATAACGCATAAAAGGTTATTACTTTACAATAACATAGAAATGTCACTTGAAAATTAACAGAACAAGTGAAACAAAATTCTTGTTTCAAAAAATTACTAATGTAACAATATTCAACAAAATTTTAATTCTGAAACAAATTTACAGAAATATATGTACAATATTATGAATAAAGTTAATGCCTTGAATAACAGACATTTTAAGAACAGGTACGTAGGAATTTTTATCTAACATCAAGCACCCTTCGAAAGATAAGAGAGATTATTGTTTCTATCTTTAAAGTCAAAGTATAATTAATTCCTTAAAAGAATCATTAAATGTAAAGGAATTTTACATATTATTTTAACTTTAAAGTATATTTAAATTATTTTAAATTTGTAGAAATTCACTCAAAAGATGCATAGTTATGCATTTTACTTTTAATACATAGTAAAACAGATAAACACAAATATGAAATTTCTTTAATAAATTAAAATGAAACTAATATCCAATTAAATAATGATACAAGTTATTTAGAATTGATTTTTTCATTTTAGTTTAGAAAAAATTAATAAAACTCTTTAAATTTGGTATGTATTTACAAGAAAATTTCCCCTTTACTTCACAGTTAAATGAACACAGAATACAAAAGAAAACTGCCTTACTAAATAGTCAGTGGTAAGAATAATGCAAACAAAAATCCACTGTTTTAAAAGTCAAAACATTTTTGAATCAACATAGATAATATAGAAAAAAATTTATTCCCAAAAGTGTTTTAATTAAATCTGCATAATTCCTAAGCAACAATAATGAAAAGAATTTTAAATGTTGGAAAAGAATGCAATAAATGGAACAGAAACAGATATGAACCATCAGTACCCACAGAGCAGCAAATAAACTTATCAACTGTAAATAAAAACTATTATAGCAATTAATATTTCAAAAAGATACTTTTTAATTAAAATAAATCTAAGTAATAATAATCACAAACATGTTAGAAGTCTCTCTGTAGTTGAATTATGTCATAGATATTAATTAAAATAATTCCCTGAAAATACAATCTATATATCTAATTTCAAAACATAACTTAATATTAAACTTATAAAAATTTAATTTTCAAAGGACGCTTGTAAAAATATTTTTTTAAAAAAATAATGGCAAACAAATATGTTGCTCAGTCACCAATATCAATGGTATGACTTAATCAGCTGACAGATACAACTAAAGTCCTTTATAAACTGCCAAACAATACAATTTATTAGATAAATATATAACTCACAAATTAATTGAATAATAATTAAAAATATTTAGCACATGCTTCAATGTCCTGCACCTCTAATATGTGTATTTATGGCCCACAAAAGCAATTCGGAGTTCAGAGAAATACATGTGTTGTATTCAAATGTTGTCCACTGCTCCGCGGCAGCGTGTCACATTTTAAAAATTCCAAAACAAAAATACCCAACGAGTAAAAATATTTAATAACGGAAGCACTGTTAATGAGCTAATAAGCTGTCATCATCGTTAAACTATTAAATAAGAGCATTCAAGTTTATAACAGTTTATACTGGCATATTAGCAACAAGCTTTATCATTTAACAACAATGAAGATGGAGCGACCATCTCCCGAAAACCTTGAAAGGACGACTGGTAAAGGAAGATAATGGAATTTAACAAAACTAAGGAACAGACATTTAAAAGAAAGTATAAATCTCTTACCTTGTGATTTATTTGCTATCTTATTGAAGCAATTTTGAAATACTTCATATAAATGCATCGGCTCATCATCATTTGTCGCCATGATACTACATGTACAACAAACATACTCTCCAACCAAACTAACTGTTTATAGAAAAAAAAGATCCACGATCAGTGTATGCTCCACTAGATGGCGCTTTAAGGATAAGTAGGATCGGACGAAAGATTCTCTGGGATAAACAGGAACAAAAGTCATGAAAAACTTGTAAACTTCACAGAAACATACGAATTAACGAGATATTAGGGCATGTGAGCAATTTTCAGTTATTGTGCATTAGATGGTTTCAAATTTTTCATCCTGCTAGATCTTCTTCAATGTGTATATTAAATAATTGTCAATATATTTAAATGGTACTATTTCTAGTTGGTTAGCTGGCACATAAAAGAGAAACCAGATTTTCGCATAAGTTTTCCCAAATGGATATATGAAGGAGCCTGAAGACTTAATGATTGTAGATGAATTAGATGTATCTTTTCCTATTAGCACCACAATATTGTACTTTATTTCGGGCAATATTGAACAGTTTTGTGAATAGCGAAAGCGAATGCCGTATCAAAAATACTACTCAACATTTAAAAATATTAATGAAGAGCCGAAATAATTTGTTATTACATATAAAGATATTTTCACTCTTATTATTCAGAATTCTACATCTTAATCGACATTTGGAGAAATATATTTTTGTAGAAATAAAAAAAGAGAATAATATTGAAATGTGAGAATATTCTCTTGTTGACATGCATTTCAAACTTGTGATCTGGCCGTGATTTGAATAATTACTTTAAAACGTCATTAGAAATTTTCTAAACAATGAAAAAAATGTTTGGTTGATTTTTTAACTTTCGTTATACGCTTTTATGATGCATTTCAGATGAAAAGTTGTCCATATATGTCGTATGTATATATGTAGTTGTCCGTAAAATTGCCCAATGTGCAATCATCACTAAATACTATATCAAATGCATCTATCTAAGATCTGCTCTGTAATTCAGGGAAGATCTTTTCACTTGAAATTGCTAAATTTGGCCCAAATATAATTTGAAGACTGAGAATAGACTCCGCGAAGCGATTTATCGGAATTTTAATTAATTAAAAAGCAGCAAAGTTTCGATTTCCTTTGTATTGATTTCAGAAAATATTACCACGCAAAAATAAGTTTTACAGCAGTTCACAATTCAAAAAATTTTCTTTTCAAAGACATAACTTTAATTTTGATGTGATTCTACTTTACTTTAATTTTTTTAAAATATTTTTATGATGATTTGCAGTAGTAGTTTCAATAATTATAATTTAAGTCAAGTCTGCTTCATTCAATCGTTAAATCGTTTTATTTCTTTTGTAAAAGATTATTATTCTGAAACAACTTTTTAATCAATAATTTTACTTTGCCCTTACACACATAACATGTAGACGAAGTAGATATAATATCATATACTATCATAAAATTTTCAAAAGTAATATTATTTAATATTTTTCTGAAAATTAAAACAGTGTAAAATGTAAGAACTTTATAATATTGTACAGCATTTTTTTTTCATGATCTTGAGTAATGTTATATAATACAGTATAATATACACTATTGAATAAAATTATATAGTATTGCATAATATTAATCAGTGTTATATAATATTAAGCACTATTATACTGTATTGTATTGTATTATATTATGCTATACTGAAAGACTAAAATTTGTCTATTAGGGGTGAAACATAATTTAAACTTTGACCACTTGCATAAAGATCGCTCATTAACCCTACGAATTTCAATCATTTTAATATCTCGTTACATTCATTTGCGATTTATCTTGCGCTTCAAACTCGAGACTCTTAGAATAGCAGTTCGGTGTCTTATCCACGGGACTGCAGAAATTTCACGTTTTGTTGTAGATTATAAGAATAGAGATATTTGAGGAGTTCTATATGAAGTATGCAACATTTAAGTTCAATTAACCCTTTACAGTTTCTGATTGGTAATGTAATTTAAAATAGAAAAGAGATGTTTCACTCGAAACCATGTATTTGCTATCAAAGTACATTAAGGAAATACGCGCAAATGTAAATGCTTGAAAAAATCATTTTTTAAAACCATTTATAGTTTTTTTTAGTCTGATTTATTTTATAAACAAAAAAAAATTAAGGAACCAACTCGAAATTATATGTTTCGAATTCAAACCATGAAATGAAACGATGAAACTGTTAGTTATTATCAGAGAAACATTATGTGCAGAGTCAATTGATAAGAAACATTGCAAGTAAGTTTAAGTCCTATTCATTAGTGGGCATGGACTTAGAGAAAAGGCAAGAACATAAAAATACCAGTCCTTCCTCGGACACATTCCAAGAACGTCTGCATAATGATGTGTGCACTACCAAGAAAGGTGACACCAAGCATAAGAACAGTCCACAGCAGACACGAAGGGTAAATGTGATGATAGTGAAATTATCCCAGCAGAAACATAACCAAAAAATTACATATATTATTTATTCAAATATAACTATTGCATTTTATCTATGGTTTGTTGTGCAGAGACACATTTTTCATGGTAAACTGAAATGGCACATTTCTCACTAATGAAACCAAAATTCAATAAGTTGGCGATTGCTCCCTTATTATAAAATTCAGTCCAATTTATATTAAGCATTTAAACTGACATTTATATATACGCATTTCATGCTTAGTTTTAAATTTGTAAGACTATTTGAAATAATAATTTTTTCTGATTATAATATTCACTGTTCTCTAAAAAAATTTATCTAAAATTTTATGCATATATTTATTGTGGAATAAATCTAAAACATGTCAGAAAATTTCAATATCCTTTTTTCTGCTCAATGTATATTTACTAAACTAAAAATGGTTCATTTTTTTAAAAAATATTTATTATTTTCAAATTTTAATGCTCATGTGTTAAGGTATCAGGATTACATTTTCTAATTTTTATTATTTGTGATATTTACAAATCTAATCTTCGTAAATAGCTTGTTGATTTATTGGCAATGATAAAATTGCGATGGTAATCAAAGTAGAAAAATATTAGTAAGAAATAAAAATCTGAAAATATTATAGTTACTTTTCATTTGACGAATCAGTTTTATTTTTGATTAAAATTTCGGTGCAGGTCCTAATTTCATAAATTTCATCTTTGAAATCATATCAATTCATTTTTTTCCTTAAAATATGTGCTGCTAAATAATTTAAAAATTTATAATTTTTCGAACCATATACCTCTAAAAATTTTGCTCCATTTCTATTTTATAATATATTGCTCATTAAGAATTGTTGTTTTTGTTATTTTTATTTTATTTTTGATTTATGATAAAGATTATTTTTAGCGGTTGATCGGTTCACACGTCATTTGGTCGCTATCTAAATTTTTATGCTCATTAGTTTTAATCGAGCTTGATTGAACTCACGACACTTATCGAACTTTTGTTTCTGATCGAATATTTATGCTATCGAGAATAAGTCTAGTAATTGGAAGCACTTCGGCAAGAGGCATATGCCCTTCAATTGATAGACCTTTATCACTCGGATTTATTTCAGATTGTATATGAGTGGCATATGTATTAAAATGAGTACATATGCCTTTCTTTTTTCACCTTTTAATTCACATTCATTTCTATACTATGTGTTTTTATAAATAAGAATTATAATAAATATGTAAATATATATATTTTTAAAATTCTTTTATCTTTAAAAATTTTGCTTCATTATTATTTCATGATATTTTTTTTTCATTAAATCGTGTTTTTTTTATTTGTATTAAAAATATTTTTAACAGCTGATTTGCTCTCCTTCATTTGATCGCTTTCAAAATTTTGGTGCTAATTAATCTTCATTAGGCCTGCTGGAACTTTCAATATAGAACTTTCGATATTTATCACATTTTTGATATTTATCAAACTTTCGATATTTACCAAACTTTTGATTTTTTTTTTTTTTTTGAACTTCTTAAATTTTGGACACTGATCGAACATTCATGTCGTCGAAAATAAGCATGGTATTATCTTCTGTTTGGATTCAGAGGCAACGCTTTGGGAGCACTTCGAGAAGAGATATATATATATTTGGATTGACAGACCTTTATTATTCACATTTTAGGGGAATATGCGTCAAAATGTTTATCGTTTTTACTTTTTATTTCATATGGTAATATATATTTTTAAAAAAGCAACATTTTTCAGAATTTTATATCTTTTAAAATATTTTTTCTATTTCATAGTATATTGTTTATTAATTTATTTTCTTCGTATTTAGGATAACGATTATTTTCAGTGATAGATCGGTTCACCCGTCATTCGATAACTATTTAAATTATGATGCTTATTGAATTTGTTTGGGCATTCGGTGCTGATAGAATTTTCAAGAACATAAAGAATCAATATCTTGTCATTCAAATTATATGATTGAATAATATATTGCACCTCTTTTGCATTCTTCAGAATTTAAAAATACCTCCCCCCCCCTCTTTTTAAAATATTCAATCTTTTTAAATGTATAAAAAAGGTCCCCCTTTTAAATTATTGAGATTTTTTGTTGAAATATTTTATTTGATTTTATAATGAAGATTATTTTTAATATCAGTTTTTCACTTCGCAATTTATGTAAAACTTTTTATTATTCCAATTTTTGGTTTTATATTTCGATTTTCACAATATACCTACATGTTGATAGAATAACAGAAGACAGCATTAATATTCAGACACATAAGCGTTTTGCTAGGATGTTGGTTATGAGTTTTTATGACTTTATATTAATGATGAAGTAAATGGGAGCATTTTTCATTTATTTACTCATATATGCTCATATATAGGAACAGAAAAACCACAAATGTTTTTATCATACAAATTCAAATTAACAAAGTATCTGAAAATTTATCTTTCTTAGAGAAGTTCTCATAAGTTATCAAGCTAAAAGAGGCTATATATAATTTATTATTGCAATAAATAAATCGGAATATATCGATTTATTTTGGACGATATATTGCGATGATTAAGTTCGGCCATCGCCCAGTCCTGCTTAACAGAAATATTTCTCTAGATTTACGATATTATTTTACTTTTTTTATATTAAAATTACCTATTTCATTAGTTTTTGGTTATATGTCTTCTCCTATTTATAAAATGTATTACTTAAATATCATAGAATTTTGCATAAAAAGTACTTCTTCTTTTTTCTTCCTGATTATATGTTAGTAACAATCTTTACTTATGTTACATAACCAAAATTATAATATTTTTTTCAATGATTATTATATTATATTTGTTAAAAAAATAGAATATTTAAATTCAATTCGCAGAAAACTCAATCATAAATGAAATTCATTGTAAACGTTTTAAATGTCATGATAAAATAGAAATATGAATTCAAGTCATACAACTTCCACGTGTTCAGCTCGTGATGTCATGAAAAGTGGAAGAAGCTTCTAGGTAATTCTGAAAGTAAGTGAATGAAACGTGATAGGTGTGGATTGGACAGTCATAGGTTGCCTTTGTCGCAAAGAAGCACGGTGCATATTTTTTGGCTTTGTTTGGCTCTACCTCATACTAATACTGTAAATCATCTGTGTTTAAAATCTAATATAAACCTATAATTAGATTCATATTTTTCTGTTGTACATAAAACAGAAATTTAAATATTTGCAAGAAAAAGTCAAATTTGTTATTTTGATGTTCGATGAAATTCATTTAAAAGAATATTCTGAATATTAAAGTGGGCGCATAACTGGAAATATCACGATTCTGAAGCGTCTGTTTCTAATGCCCTAGTGTTTATAATTAAAAGCATTGCATTCCAATATAAAGATATTGTGCGTGTTCTGCTGAAACATTCTATATCAGGGAAAATTTTGCACGAATTTATTTAAAAGATTATTATTGGCTTTGAAGGCACTGGGTTTACTGTTATTGGTGTTATTACTGACAACAATTCAGTTAATGGAAAAGCTATTGGACATTTTATGGGTCCACTAGAATTTTCATATTAATACCCTCACACTTTTAATAAAATTTCTGTAGTATATCTAGTTCATTTGTTCAGATATATTTGAAGCAACTGGTTATACATATATAAAAAATGGTAAAGGTTTCTTTAATGCTAATTTTGATTTGGTTCATGCAATTCAAAATAATTAGTTTTATGGCAATTTTTTATTTTACTATTCTCATTAATTTTATAGACAGCATTTTGCTTTCATTTGTTTGTGCGAATGGATATTTTTGGCGAAACTTTAAAAGAATGTATTTCTTTACTTTCTATCTGAAAATAAAATATATTATGAATCTTGTAATGTGTTTTTTTCTGTGTTTAAATTTAAATTTAAATTAAATATAAATACAATAAAGGGTAAAAGGTCAGTTAGATATGATAAAAGCTAGTTTATT
The DNA here is from genome assembly GCF_947563725.1 of Argiope bruennichi. NCBI lineage: Eukaryota > Metazoa > Arthropoda > Arachnida > Araneae > Araneidae > Argiope > Argiope bruennichi. The sequence continues at coordinate 103,436,094 of NC_079163.1, read as the reverse complement.
AATTGTAAGAATTGTTAATATATTAAATGAAAACAGTTCTCTATATGAATAAACAAAGACTAACTGTGGACGTATTTTTTTTCAACAGAATTATTTAATATAAAAAATTTTCGCTGTTGAAATAAAAATACCATAAGGCAACGGGAAATGTTTTCTATATTTAAAGTGAACTTCATAAGTTAAAATAAGTAATTTGACAAAAGAAAATAATTGTATGCTAACTTAAGTGAAATGTAAGTGTTACTTATTACAATAACTACTAATCTTAAAAAAATTCATTTCAGGAAAAAAATTAAAAGATTTTTAACATAATTTTTAATAAAATAAAAGTACTTCATTAAACAAGAAATAATACCTCAAGTAAAATATATTTTATGGAGCTCATTCTTAATTTTATAGATATAATTCTTACAATATTGAATATAAAAATGCTCAGTGAGCTACAGAGAATCTGAAGATTTTCTACGATGTTATTTCTTTCATCTAAACGACGGAGAAATAAGTTTTCTCGAATTTTATGTACAATTAATGACGTAAAATCAGAAACAGTAACTTTTTTTCAGTGAATTAAAAATATATATAAACATCGGGAAGAAGAATGAAAGCCAAATTCTGCCTTCGACAACCAATCGTCCACAGTATGTGCCGTCACAAACAAGTTATGAAGCTTTGTTTAAGAAGATCGCAGTTGGGGATGATGATGAGTGACTTTACTATAATTATTTACATTCACGATTTACTGATGGCTAGAAATGGAAATGAAAGAGAAGAGATCAATGAACGCGATTGGTGGGAACTGAGGTTGAATCCTAAGGGTCATCACCACCCACGGTACAACCCTTCCCGAAAGAAGGACGTCTCGTCATCGATAGGGGACCATTTTTGTACCTACCCAGGTAGCGAAAGCCAATCACCATCCCGAAAGCTTTTCATCCTCACATCTGAGGTGATTAGCTTCATCTTGCCTTACCGTGAGAGACAAGATGCATTTAGTTCAATTAGTTAGAAGTTAGATGCTAGTTAATTTAAACATTTCCTCCTCACATAAACTTTTAGTTAAACAAAAGATATCTTACTCTGGATAGTTCATTAATTTCCTAAAAATTTAACCGTCTCATGTCTGGTAATATATTTATTGTTAATTATAATTTCGTTCCATATTGATTATTCATCTAATAAAAATTCCTTAGATGATCCTCTGCTAGTTAAAAGGAAAAAAAAATCCCTTTTCTCTACCATCAAATCTTTTCTATCGTTTTCCAAAAAATTATTAAGCATTTAAATAGCCGTTTTAAATAATATACAAGAAAAATCGATTTTAATTTTTAAGATGATTTATTTGTCAAATTAAATTACAGTCTTTGAAGTTTCAAAAGACTTGTGAATATGCCACTAAATTGTAAACAAATTTTTAAAATAAATAATTCAGATTTAGTTAAAACGGATCTTTTGAAATCAACTAAAAAACAGATAAATTTAAGAAAAAAATTTTAAAAATTTTTTGAGAAAAAAAAATGATGATTGAAATTTTAAAAATGTTTCTAAACTTATAAATTCTTCAACTATTCTATTTTTATTCCTTCAACTATAAAAAGCGTTATCCTCACGAACATAGAAACCAACGACCACTTACATAGTTTTCTTATCTCGACTTTATTAAATTTGGATTTTATAAGTAAGTAATAAAAGAAGTAGCCAGAGAATGAATAACCTTTTAATGCAAGTTATTTAGAAAGGAAAAGATTGTCCATATTTTTGTATTGCACTAGAAAGCGAATTAAGTGTTAAAATGGTTATTTCGAAGCAAAAAGTGAACAGTTAAAAGTTTAAAACTCATTCAATAATTAGTAAGGAGTACATTTCTCAACATAATCACTTTTTAGTTTAATTAGTTCGATCTGCTTACCCTAAGTTTCGGTGATTGCGTTTAATGCTCACGACAAATAAAACCTTTCTTTTTCTGAAATTGCCATGGAATATATCAAAAATATTGTATTTGTATTCTGTTTCATTTGATATTTCGTTTTTCCGCAGTGTGTATGCGTTGAACAGCGAATTATGATCTTAATTTTTCATTTCAATTTTTTTCATTTTATTTTCTGTTTGTATTTATGAAAGGTTGATTCTATTATCGATTTGTCTTTAAGTATTCTAAATAAATAAAACAATTCAACAAATGTTTTTAAAATTAACTTCTTATGAAATGAATGATTTTCCTTTTTTCTTTTCTTGATAATAAGACGGAAAAAATTTCTTGACATCTTGTTTCGATCCAAAGCGGGCAAAACTTTTTCCGTTTGAATAATTTTTACCGGGAAAAATTTACGCAGCCCAAAAGTGGAAATTAAATTTTTAAAAAATCAATCATTAATAAATGTTCTTTCTTCTTCAGAGTGAAAAAAAATTTCTCGTTGATTTTGGATTATATATATTCTTGTACTAGATTTTGAACCTCTGGCATTTTATGTATTGAAAAAAAAAAAAAAAAAGAACAGCTATTCTTTCAGTCAACAAGCTCTTCAGTTTTTTAATATATATATATATATATATATATATATATATTAGGCCCCTAGTTCTTTTTTAGAACTAAATAGTAGAGGACAAGTGTACTAATATATTATAATAGAAAATGAAGAAGTGGAGTGTCGTTAGATTTACTTCGGAAAAATTTCGAGTAAAATAAACATATTGGAATTCTCTTTTTCAGCATATTGGAAATGTAGTGAAAAAAAATTATATCTATAAATATTTAGTTTTTCTTATATTTCCAAGAATTACTGCGAAATAAAAAAATTTCTTGCATGTGTCTTGACATTTAAATCATTACAGATAGTTTCGTTTAGTTGTAACATAATATGCGACACTCTTCCATGCACATCAACTTTACCCGGTGAGGCTGGCAAAAAATCGTTTCATTTCAATATCGGTGAATTTTACCGTATGTAGACTGAAAAGTGCCAATAGAGTAAAGCGTGAAAAAATATAGTAAGATTCATTTTAAGATACCCTAAAAACAAAAAAATTACATCCTTTTTAGCTCTTACTTCTGATAACTTCACGAAATATCTTTTTTAAAATTATAAAAGAAATATTTCTCCTAACTAAAAAAAAAAAAAAAAAAAATCTTACAATTCTACATATAAGCTTAGATTGCAAACATTTGCAGATAATATGAACGGAATGCATTAAATACATGCTGTGTGTAATCATTCTGAAAAACAAAATCCTTTTATTTTTATTATCTAGGCTTCTCCATTAAGGTGGCCTAAAAAGGGAAAAATAATAAATTTGATCATGGCATCTCAGCATCATCTCGAACCTTTATAAGAGTTTTATAAGTGGATAAATCTTAATGATTAAGAATTAATTTATATATTGTTACAAACCTGTAACGTTGCTTCCCAGCACGATTAGTTCAATCACTGGGAAGGCCCTTTTACGATCAGCTCTGTTGGTTGCTGATCGGGTGCCGCGTCAGTGATCTCAGAGCTTGGCGACAAACTTGGCGACATTGAGCTTGGTGACAAACTTGTCGAAACCATTTGGCGACAATATACATATTACTGGAAACTTCCAGAATTTTAGCAGTTGAGCCACTAGGATACGCCTGATTGCTCCAGAACCTTCTCTGTCCGCCTCCCGGGAACTATAAAAGGCCAGCAGTCTCAAGCTCAAGTCAGTCAGTCATAAAACGAGTCGTAATCGTAGAAAGAGTCAACGGTGAATAGTTGGATCAGTCCGGCGGAGAGCAAGCGTTGTATGGAGTTCAAGCGATTGCTGAATTGAAGTGTGTACCAAGTCCTGGTGTTTATTGTGGAAGCAGCATCGAGTCGTGTGTGGAGTTGCAAGTCGTGTTGTAGTGAGTCGGTAGTTGGATACAGCTAAAGCGAGGAGACAATGGTGAATTGCAGACGTTTGCAGAGACCGTAGAGTGAAGCTACGTAGATTCCATTCTTCTGCTGAATTCTGTCGAGACGCTTTGTGTGTGTGATTGTTTTTACTACCGATGACTACTTGTGGCCTACTGTTTGCTGTAGTGTGTTGCGTGTGTTTATCTCGGCTGCATATTTGTCATCTCTGTGTAATAAAGGTTATCGTCGTTTTTTATATTAAAGGACTGTGTTTATTTCATAGACCAACAAATCGGAAAGGAACCCAACAGAAATTCCGTAACAATATTTTTTGTTAGCTTTCTTTCTTTTGTGACTAGTAATTACTAACTAAATAAAACCATTTTACTGCGTCTGAAATTTTGAAGGTCCAGTCTTGTAAAAATCCAACTGTTAATAGTTGTATAGATCGTAATTCACTTAATAATTATTCTTTCTTTCAATTTAATTACATATAAAATTCTACCGAAAATCGTTCATGAAGGTTTATTTTTCTTCTAAACAACATTTATGGATATATCCGTCGTGAAAATTCTTAAATGTTAAGTAAATTTCTTTACAGATATTCCCAAAAGAAGGACATTTACTTTCATCACGTGATAGGAAAATCCTTAAAGTATTTCAAAATAGTTTTGGTTTAGATAAGGATGTCTTGGCTCGAGGTTAGTCGTGGTTTTTAAAAAGCAAAAACATGTGTTGATGTGTTTTTGTTGATATGAGCGTGTTTCTAGTCCTTGTACTCTAGTTTTTGTTTTGATATTTATTTTTGTAGCTGTGATAATTTGTGAGGACGACCTATTGTGTGATGAATTCCATTTTAAAACTGAATTATTTCGCACTCTTTAAAATAATTTGAGTTGTTTCATTATGTTTTTTAAATTTTTTAAATGGAAGGACAAAACTTGAGAATAGTTAGAGCATTTCGTTTATTTTTTACTTAAAAGTTTATTTTAAAACATTGTTTTAAATTTTGTTAATGATGGAAAATAACTTTGCATCTAAATTATTTAGCAAATTACATGGGAATAATAATGATGCAAATATGTCTAATAAACAAATGACTCCCTCGCGTAACTTTGAAGATTATTTACCTGATGGTTCATGCTTCAGCAGGGTTTTGAAAGTCGAACCACAATTCCAATTAAATACAGAATCTACAATAAAAAAGGTCGAGGTGAGTGTAATTATTTATGTCGTGCTCTCGTTCTACTTCTTCTCTCATTGTAACTAAACTATATAAAAAATAATAAAAGAAAAAACTAAACGTTTAATAGAATGTTTTAAATTTAATTCAGTAAGAAACATTAAATTTTGTTGGGAATGTTTTGGTTCCGTATATTATGTATAAATACAGTTAATATGTTGTGACCTCTTTAATTATTAACAGCAAGATTGTTGTTAATTAAGTCATTAGGGTTCCAGATATAATTACCTGTGTAAAATTCATTAAAAGGAAAGAAGATGTATAAGTTTTACATAATTATTTTGCAAATGTTAAAAAAAATAGTGTTTGTGAAATTATTATTAAATGTAAAGTATCATTTAGTGAAATAACTTTTATTATTTTTTATTTTCTTTAATGTAACTAATGTGAATAGGGATAACTTGCTACTGATGTTTTGTTATCAAATATAAGATTTCACAGCAAAACCTTTTTTGAAACTTCAAAGATTCAAAACTTTTATTCTGTACTTTTTTTTGTAAAGTTCAATTAAAGAATGAAATTTGTTTTTATTTTGATTGATTGTTGTATTTCATTATTCACATTGCATATTACTTTTGTAAGTAGAACAAATTTGAATTTTTTAGTTCGTATGCATTTTTTTTATCATAAAGTATATTAGTATGCTTATTTGAAGATTCATTTTTTTATATTTCATGATTTACTTTTCATATTATGATATTAACTTTTGCACTTACCCATTTGAATTAATTTAACATATAATCAATAAATGAGAACTTTCTTGAAATATAGGAGTATTATTTTTACTTTAATATTTATATATAGTTTTGTTAGTAATAAAATTACAATGAAATGGAATTGAGTTTCATTTTAACATTCTTTTTCAAAATGATAATTTTGTTCTGTTATATTTTATCATGTATTTATGGATACTTTTGAAAGAAATAAACTTTTAATTGCTTGACTATAAAATGATTTTGTTTTTATTTTTCTTTTCATTGTGGATTGAACACAAAATATTTTATATAAGAAAAAGAACAAGAAAGATTTATGGATTAATTATATTGCAACAATGATGAGGTGGTGAGATTTATTATTCAGATAAATTTTTATTTTATTTGTCATTATTTCAGACAGATTTTTCTGTTGCGTGTTATAGATGTAGAGTATTTTAAATCTCATATGATGAAACTGTCTAGTTCCATATTCCTTGTAAAACTTATGCTGAAATTTAGAATAAGTAAAAGCTCTTAATATATTAACTTTTGTATTTGACCTGTTTAACTGAAATTCAAAAATTTGTAAAGTTTAATATGGTAATAAAATTATAGTTTGTAATTTTTTGCCAGTATAATTAAAAAAATTTTTTTGAGAATAAATTTAAAATAAAATGAAGGAAGACAGTTTTTAATCTATTAACTGAACTATGGCATTCATGAAAAATTGTCATTATTTTATATTTTCATTACTCAATAATCGAATCCTAAACGGAATATATATATCAAATGCACATCAACTTTCTTTTGACAAATCTGTTTCAGCTTACTTCTTCTAATTTTGTATGTAACATTATTTCATTTAAAATTTATAAAAGTTACAATTATAAATTTTTTTATATACTGGTTAACTAATTTCATTTCTTAAAATGTTTAATTCAGTTTCAAAAAAAATCAAACAAACAGAGTAATGAGACAAGATGCAAGTCTTGAATGTCATGATATTTTCAGATTGTGATGGACAAATTTTTTCTTTCTATTTCTACAAAGTTAACTTTAACTTCTGTTTCTTTGCTCTGAAAATATTAATAACCGATCTTTGAAAGGTGTTCTCACTGGTGGTTAACCTGGCACAACCCTGCTTTCAATAGAATTTTTTGTATCATACTGATTTCAAAGCTGGTGAACTACAATGTGAGAGATATTAAACTGTTTGGCACATCTATCTTGTCATAAGCCAGTATTTATCTGTTTGTTTGTCTCCTATCTTTAGAAATTAAATTAATAACTTCTACTTGACATAGCAACAATATTTTGAGCCTGCAAATTCAAAGTAGATGGTTATTTATTTCAAAAAGTTATTAAGTTCAAAAAGAAGAGTTTTTTAGAAGAAAATTCTTGTTATGTTAACCAATTGACTGAGTACTTGTTTTGTAGGATCATCAAATTATTGCTTCTCAAATATATTTTCTGAAATTAATTTATTCTAATATGCTATAATTCAATACAAAAATTGTAAATAAATCTCAAACATTTAATGTATTCTAAGCTAAATTGTTAAGACAGCACTGTCCCAAATTGGAAAGTGTAATTTAATTATATAGCAGAAAAAACAAAACACTTAATGGGTTTAAAGAAATTTTTTTCAAAAATTGAAACGGCAGCAGACAGCATTACAGCAGAGTTTTTATCCTACCGTATATCTTTAATAAAACTCATTTTCATAATTTCATTCTTTCATTTCCAGACTTATAAATCAATGATTTATAAATGTGGATTTAAAAAAAATAGTGCACCTTTTAAGGCCTTTGTATTAAAATATACTGTTTATAATCTTGTATTATTAAGTTATAGAATTAAATTTTTATTTAATCTGTGCAAAAATTTTGTATGAATAAAATAAATATCAATTTTTTTTCTCCTGTAAGTATTTTCACGTTTTATATGTGTATTTCAGTACATTGGCAGTTTTCCTGTATCGGGAAATGACCAGAATGAGAGAACAGAATTTGTCAGAACTCAGCTTAAAGAAATGAGAGTAAGATATTAAGAAAATTCTGTTTCATTCAGTTGTGTAATAAATTTTAGTATTGCTTAAAGGATAAAAAAAGATTGCATTGGTTTTAAGAAATAGTATAAATTGTTTTCTGTTGATGCACATTCGTTATATTATATTTTGTTTGATATTAGAACTTATTTTCCTTGTAGAATTTGTTTTAAATGTAAAACAACCCTAAGATAAATAATTATATGACTAAAGATTTAATTCTATATCTAACTGAAATAAAATGTACAATGCCCAGTCTCATGCCATAAAAGTGCAATCTGTTGAACAAGTACATAAAACAGAAATATCAAAAGTGAGAAATGTAATAAATCTATAATTATTTAGTGACCTTTAGTTATTATCTTTGATTTTGTGTATTTTACTTTTTTTATGTTGCACAGATATGCACTTTTTTCTGGCATGTTATGTTTTGATATATTTTTTTGTTTCGTGAGTATATCTGACTAGCTGGTAAACCTAGATTTACACCGGTTGATATTTTAACAAAATTGATGAAAAGTTTCAAAAATTGTCATACAAAAAGGGAAATTTTTGTAATTTGAAAAATTGGAGGATTCAAAGAATTTTGCAGTCAGTTTGTCTCCTGGTCACCCCCCTCCCCTTCCATCTATTTTTATATCACTTCCATCCTTTTAATTAGTAAATATCCTTTATGAAAATTTGAAGATATTAATTCTGTCAATGTATTAATGTTCTGTTTTTATATCCTTTTAAAAATATGAGTATATTTTTAAAAATATGCTTTGTTTAAAATGTGGTTTTACCTTTTATTCATGTTATTCACAACGATTTTGGTTCATCTATTGATTAAAAGTTCAATAGGGCTTTATCATGCGATCTTGGAAATTGAATTACAAAGAAAAAATCTTTGTAAGTTTTCTCAATACATGTGATAAAAACATGGTTGCTTATTTTACTTTGTTAATATAATCAGTTCCATGCTTCATGTCCTGTAGAGTTCCTTTGATATCAATTATATTAATCAACTTCTTGTTTGGAAACTGCACCATCCAGTCTGAACAAATTTATAATTCCCATTGCATCAGTATAGACTAATATTCCTCAGGGGTGACATTAGCATCTTGTTGGATTTATGACTAGAATATTATTGGTTATGATCAAAACTAAATGTTAGTCAGTGAATTATTGGGAAATGTGTAATGTTTTGGTTACAGTGTGGATGGGTGGGAGATTCTTATAAAAATATAGATAAAAGATCAGGAAGAATAAATACTCACACATATTCTTCAATTTAGACTGTAAGATACAAAATGATGAGCTAAGAGCATTCTGCTATTGAATATTTTTTGAAAGATTTTTTTGCATGATGCAATTGATAGTGGCATGTACTAAAATTTAAAATTGTTTAGAAAATGCTACCATGAGGAATTTGTTAGCAACAATGAAGTGAAAAAAATAAGAACAACCACCATCAAAGAAAGTAATATATGTATACATATAGTATTGAAAATGCAGAAAAGTAAGATTGAAGCATGAAAGGAATCTTGAACATCTGGCTCTAATAATAAGAAACAAAAGTATTAAAAATAATATATAAATGAAACTTTTATATGACCATATTTTCTTGATGAGATGTATCTTTAGGTTTTATTTGTGTCATTTTTTATTATAGTTTTTATTTTAACAAATTTTTTTTAAATAATTTATTTTTCATTGATTGATTTTCTTTTAAATAATAATTCTACAATATGTTGAATAGCTCAAGCACTTTTTGCATAAGCTTATTTTATTGTTCAATTAATCAAATTTGTTTTGCTTCTCAGTGTTTATGTTTGGCATAATTCATTATTTATGAAGTTCAGCTTTTTTTCTTTCTTTCAAGCCTGCATAATGTTTGGTATTGGACTTCCTTCAAGTTGATTGTAAAATTTTTTAAATCACTGTTGAACTTTTAATTGATGTACATTTTCTGAAAAACATTTGTCTAACTAATCAGAGAGCTGAGTATATTGTGAATGAAAATCCTTATTATTAAAACTTTTTTTCTGGAAAAATTTATGATTTTGTCATTCTTGTTTAGATGTTGAATTTGATGAAATGCACCTAATATATCTGATTTTCTTGGCAAATCATTATCTACTCATTATAAAGAACTTGGCCCTGACTTTATAAAATATATGTGCATTGGAAAAGTATTTTTGCTCTTGCATAATCAGCAAATCTTGGTGCATTGAATTGAAGCTGAATGCAGTTATTTCAAATTCAGTACTTAAATCATAAATTGCCTGTACTACCAAATAAAAAGAAAACAAAATATATTTTTAAAAGTATCTTAATGCTACGATTTAATCGTTTTCTAAAATAAATATACTTTAAAATAAAAGTAATTTAATCGATTTCTTATAATTGTTGATGGGTACTTTGTAAATTAAAAGTGAGGTCTTTTGAAATGTTTTTTTATCTTCTGCTTAAAATCGTGCAAATTCTCATATTTGTTTTTTTTTTATGTTTTAGAATACAGGTCCTAAGAAAAGTGTTCTACTTGTTTTATCATTGAGTGGAATAAAAGTTTGTAGCTTGAATGGAAAGGTAGGTATTTATCAAGTGAAATTGATTTTTATACTAATATCCTTTGTCTTTATGAATACCTTAAATTTTCATATAAATTTATTTGAGAATTTAAAAGTTTCTTGATTAAGCTGTAGAACTTTCTTATAGTTTGTTTGTGTGTGTGTTTATTGTAAACACACAAAAATGCTTGTGAAATGAAAATTCTTACTAGCTTTTTATTTTGGTCCTATATAGTTTTATAAGTAAATTTATTTTTTTTATTTCAAGCTTAAAGCAAATTTTTAAAAAAGTTTTTTAGTTTACTTTTAAATGTTTAAAGGTTTACTTTTAGAAGTGATATTTAATATAAAGATTGAATTAATAATGGTTTTGATAATATTTATATTTGTGTGGGCTTATATATATTTTTTATAGATTACAAATTGATTAAATTATTCTTCTGAAAATTATCTTGTATGAACTTTGGTTTTTATTTCAATTTAGGAATGTATTAATTATGAATTATTTGCAAAATTATTCTGGTAACTATTTAGTAGATACATCTTTATTATTTTCCTAATGTCTTAGTTGTGAAATAGTGTTTCTAAAAATTATCACAAAGTTGATGGAACTCTTATGTAAATAAATTGGATTATATAAAAGTTGTAAAAATATTGTAAACACACTTCATGAGCTTTTTTGCAAATGGTAATTCATTTGCCAGTGTCAGATTTTTTAAAGATAATCTAAGAGATTTACTTTCCTTAAACTATAGAAAATTTGATCATGAATCAATAATTATGAATTAAATTGCTATAGTAACTTAACATGCTTTATTACATTTTGTTTTTCCATTTGTTTTGTTAAAAAAAAGAAACAACTTTTTTTAAAAATCTGAAGCAATTTTTTTGGTATGACATAATTCTGAATATTTAGCTATGCATCTACCATTTCCTTGATACAGAAATCTTTAAAAAAAAAAAACTCATCTATTCATGTATTGTTCTTTCAAAATTTTAAATTGCTGAGTAGCAGAACTATCCAGTTCAGATTTTATATGGCTTTTTTTTTTTTTTTTTTTTTGTAATCTGAATAATAAACTCTGAAAAAAACCCCCAAAAAAACTGTGTGTATGAAAGAACATAGATAGGGCTATTAATAGAGACAACCTTGAACTAATTATTGAAGCGAATCGTTGTTAATTATTACAATGCTTTTTTCTGTTAGCGTGTTACAACTTATTTGTAGAAGTAACTTTTATGTTAATTTTTTTTTAATTGCCGACCTAAATACTTTATTTTCTACTTAACTACCCCTACCCCCCCTCTCTCTCTCTCTCATATATATATAATCACTCACTTTAATCATAAAGTTTCCAACAACCATGTGTAAAGTTATTAAAGCCATCTAGCATGTTAACTGCTTTTATATGTTATAATTATATTTAGGTAATGAAAAGCCTTCAATTATAAGTTACTCAATAATTTGATTTAATCCCCCCTCCGTTTTTTTTACTATTGTGGGATAAATTTTTTAGTTTAAATTTTTGGATAATTTAAAAAGTCGTTTATTTCCATGTATTCTGGTTAAAAGTAAGCTACAGTTAAGTAACACATCCTGTTTGATATGCATAATTATATTAAGAATGTCACAATAATTGAACCACAATTATTGTGAAATTTCACAGTAATTGCTATTGAAGATGAACAGCTTTTTACCTGAAACCAGTAAAAAAAAAAAAGTTATTTTATACTTGTCATACCAGTTAAAATATAAGCATTTAATTTTTCAAATTTACCAAAACAAATTCATAGCTAAATAAATTGAGAACATGGATTTTGTCACAATTCTGTAAAATTGACTGCTGTTGCAAGTTTTTTTAATCTGTAACAAATTCTAAGATATGTTTTGTTGATTTGAAAATTTAGCTAGGTTTCATATCAGGTAGAATGCACCAAGAAATAATCATGATTGTCATGTGATTGATTACATTACATCTAATAAATGACTTAACATTTTTATCATTGTATTGAGAATTTTCCCTCTATTTTATTTATTTGTTTTGACTATATTTTTAATTTCTTCATTACTTCTTAGATAGGTAGAATATTTAATGATGTAATAAAAACTGTGTGTTTATCTGTTTTTTGTTTGTTTTGAAGAGTTTACTGAGGGGCTACTATTTTGTGCATCGACAATTATAATACAAATTGATTGTCTATTTTCTCAAAAGTGATTCTCATATCTTACGGATAAGGAAAAAGTCATCCTTTCAAATAAAAATATTCCTTATTTCCATAATATTTTATACTAAAGCAAAAAGAATGTTATAGGAGGATTGATAAATTGAAAATGTAATTTCTTTAAAGATTGAATTATTTGCATTTCTTTTTTCTGTTAGTGTTTTAGATTTGTATTTCTGCATTTGGTTATTTCTATTTTCTTTTCTGGGAATTAAATGAAATGATTAAAATCTTTTATTTAACACTTTAATTGAAAATTAGGAGAGTAACTTTCTTTGATTTTCATTTAAGAAAGCTCCTTAAAAAAGTACATGAACTTTCAGTAGCATTTTAATATGCTGTTGAAGGAAGGGATCAGTGATGTTATTTTCCTTTCTTTGTATAAGGAATTTGAATACCATATGCTTCTTCTTCATTGTTTCTTTCTATATTTCTGAAAACATTTTTTTTAACATGATTAAATTTCATTAAAGTGAAATAAAATGGTGATTTAAAAGTTTCGCCTATTTTGACAAAATTATAATATGTTTCATATAAATGTCTTGCTTTTTTGCCGAGATAGTAATTTAGGCTGCAATTTAATTTTCTGGATCGAATAGAAAAATGCCATTTCTTGTTTGTATTGTTTTCCTAATTGCTTGAAGAATTCAAATTAAAAAGTTATGCCTTCATGTTAAGATTTTAATACCAGCATTAAAATTTGCTACTTTACTAAGATGATTATTTATTGAATGATTGTTTTAAGCAATAATGTTCTCATAGCTATTTAGTTTTTAAGAACACATTGCAAATATATATAAGAAAAGATTCAAGATTGAAAAACTCATAAGAAAAACCTTATTTCCTTTTTTTATGAGTAGGGAAACATGAATGTAATTTTTCAACCAAATATGATTCATATTTTAGTTTTCCTTGTTCCTAATCTTAAAAAGTCTTGTTAGTTCAATGATCAAGACAACAAGTGTATGAATGAGAAAATTTCAGCTGAATTCTTTTAAAAATTGTTGAATTCTAGTAAAGTAGTGATTCTAGAATAGTAATAGAATTCAGGATTTTTATCTAATTTTCTTAGTTCCCATATTGGATTTTACAACTTGGCCACTTCTTCAAAAAATAGCATGGAATTTACCAAACAATTAAATATTGCTTATCTCAAAAATATGTTGTTGTAACAGATAATCCCAGTCTTCATGTATTTTAAAATATTTCATAAAAGGAAATTTTAATTCAATGAATTATTCATGAATTTTACTTTCTGTGTTACTTTTCTTTTTAGAAAAATGATGTATATTGTTAATAGTTGTTTTTCTCTTTTAATATGTTAACCACCTTTTTCTTATAATTGCATGTCTTTACTTGAAGGGCATGTCAAGTAAGTATACCGAACTTTACGTTTCTTTACAGTTTATTACTTTGGCTTTAATAGAAAATTCTGTAAAAGCAAAAACAAATCTTGAATACAAATGTTATTCAATAAAAGATTTACAGCGTTTGAGTTCAATGCAAATATAGCTAATTTTCTATAAGTGGATTAATTTGCTTTTTGATATATGTATTCTTAAGAATATATATATATTTAAGAAAAAATTTTTGTGGAGAAAAAATTGTATTACTTAAGATATAAATTTTCTACATGTGCTGTCTTATACATATTTATGTTTGTCTTTGCAATTTTGGAGTGTACACTATAAAGCTCTGCCTGAATGAATTTCATGTTGATTGAATTGAAATTTGTGTAATGTGCTTCTTTCCATTTTCAAAAAAAAAAAAGCACATTTATATAGCTTTTGAAATCATTTATATAGGAACATTTATTTCTGGTTCAACATTCTTACTTTTTGATAATACTTCTAATCTGCTTGTGTGTCTATTCAGATAGGTAATGATTCACTCTTTATTATGATTTTACCTTTTAGATGTTTTCAGAAGATTGGTATCTTGAAGTATTAATCTTTTTTGCTTATTTTTGCATAGAATTTATCTAAAATTTAAAAAGACAGAAAGTACACTACAAAAAGTGTGTTTTTGAAATTTGAAGAAAGACATTCTTTTTTTTATGTTTAGAAGTAACTAAAAAATTGAAAAAGGTATTGAAATAAATAAACAGTAATTAGAACAATAATTTAAAGGGTGCCCCATATTTATAGTGTGTTTAGTCAAGAAAATATTTTAACATCCTTGAGTTTTACTTAAAAATGGGAGTAGATGTTTTTTTGTAAGGCTACCAAAACATCTTTAGAAAATGTCAGAGAGAAGCAAAACCAATAAGTAGAAAAGTTGCTGCAGAAACATTAAAAAATTATATCCTGCACCCACCTTTGGTTAAAAATAATAGGAAATATGTTTTCGTGTTGAGAGTTTTGTAGAAGTATGTTGCCCTTATCAAATTTTGGACTTCATCCATAAAAGGGAAGAAGTAGTTTTCCGAAAAACATATTAGATTTTTTTCTTTATGCTAAAGAGGCATAGAAAGAAACTCTTTATTTACAAATATGATCATACCCATGCTGCATATATATGTTGCTCATATCCATGGGAATAATTAGTTAGACCATTAGTTGTCACATTTATTTATTTCAGCATTGCCACACTGTAGTGAAAATGTTTTACTTGTTTATTTGTATATGTTATTGTAAATGCAGTAGTATAGCAAGGATAAGTGGTGCTGTAGTTCAATATTGCTATTTCACCCTCAGTCATTATCATTGGTTTTATAAGTAGAAATGGTACCTAAAACATATTTTTCATTATATCATAGCATGAATAGACTGACATTTTGTCTCCATGATGCCAGTATCATTTATAACCCCCTCCAATCGCCATTTTGTAGGTGTAATCGAAAAAATATAATAGTAATAATAAGACAGAAATTTTGATTGATGAATTTTTAATTTATGAGCGGCATATTTTTATGATTGAAAACAAATTGTTTTTTTTTAAATAATAGTGTCGGAAGTTTTTGTTGTAAAACTTACACTATTATTTTGTGAAAAATTAGATGCATGTTAACGGTGACATCTTTTAAGTGGAAGAATACTTTTAAGTGGTAGAAAGTTGAGGAGAATAATCCAATTTTTTTTGTATTTTATTGCCTTTATTTTTAATATGCATATTAATTTATTTTGAAAATTTCATTTTGTGCTCTTTTCAGAGTGTATTGATGGCTCATGCACTTAGAAGAATTTCATTTGCCACATGTGACCCAGAACATCATCAATTTTCGTTTCTTGCTCGAGAACCTAATGGTCACTTCAGTCTTCAGTACTGTCATTCATTTCTGGCTGAAGATCCAAAAACTGTAAGTATGACTGTACTTTATTCTGAAACTACTAATATGGGTTTTTTTTTATACTTATGTGATTTTTAAACAATGAGAGTTCTTATATTCGCTCATATGATGTGCAAGTTTCGATTCTCTATCATTGTGATACCAGATTTTTATACATAAAATCCACCGAATTTTACTCTGTTGTATAGTATAAAATTTTGATGCTTCATATTAAAAGAGTTTTAATTTGTCATGTGCATTTTGAAAGAATTTAATATTTTTTTATTAATTTCAGTTTCTGCTCTGTAGAATTGTAACTGAATTGTATTTTATGGATAAAAATTTAAGTTAATCAATTAAAAAAATGTAGAAAGAGAATTAAGTATACCCCTACAAATATAAAACTTATTGAGAGAGTAACACAACTTAATACATTTACTTCTTGGATTAATGATTTATGGAAAACAGGGCGCAGAACAAGTTTCAACTATTTACCATGAGATGGCATATATTTTGCCATGGTGTGCGTTTGCATGCATAAACGTAGTAATGGAATTTCTGACTTATCTCAAGCTAAATGTTATTTCAAAGGATATAATCCCAACTGTATGGCTTGAAAAATCTATAAAAATTAATATGACTGTGTATTTAGGTACTTCACAAGTGAAATGTAATAATTTAAGTAATAACAGAACTTTTATTTTTATTACTTTTTTAATGACAAAAAGGTACAGTAATGCACTTTTCATATTTTACTTCATAATTTCATTTCAAGTAGTTTGTTTTCTTTTAAGCTTATTTGTGAACATTATATCTGCTTTTAATTCGAGGTATATTTCTGTGGAAACTTTCTTGCCATTATATAATGGCTGGTTGTTGCTGATATTTTAATATGAGCATTCTCATGCTGTGACTTGGAGCTACAAAATTAAGCACAAAGAATATATATTTAAGTGAAAGTATATGAGTTCAATGACAGCTTTTCAGCATCTTTTTGAATATTTAGTTTTTTTTTTTTTTTTTTTGCTTATTTAATATTTAATATTATTTATTATTTAATAAAATTTTATTGTTTGTCATAGGTTTTCAATAGTATTTGATGAAAATTATTGCTCTAAATCTAATATAGTTTGTTGAAATGCTATTTTAAAATTCTTGAAGCAAACTTCTTATTCATTTAGATAAACTGAAATTTTACCAATAAATTCCTCGACTTTATTTAAAGAAAGTAAGAATTAATTGGTCTGTATAGGATTTGTTCAAAACCAAATAACCACTTTACTTCCAGTAATATTTTAAACACTCATTGTGTATTAGGAATGCATTCACTCAGTTTCATGTAATTTTTGTTTATTCATTGGTCAGATCATCTATAATAGCATCTGAGCATGTATTTCAGAAAAAAATTTAGAAGAGAGTTGAAATTAAAATACCAGATTTTAGGAGAGACTTCAAAAGGGTAATTGATATTTTAATGAAATTGATTTTACTAAAGAAAATGTAAAAATATTGATTAAAATTTTTAATGAAGACTCTATATAATCTGTTCAATTAATAAAAGAAACCACAAAGACAAATTGGAAATTATACGCAGTAGGGTAAGGGCTTTGTGAAGACAATGTCAAAAGGGAAGAGATCATAACGAAGGAATGAAAAGAAATGTAGCAAAACGAATAAGAATAATATATATATAAATGATAAGGCAGGCAGGAAGATCTTACTTCAGGAATTTTTTAGAAATAAATCACTTAATAGAGAACAATACTTGATTTGTTAAAAATATTAAGGGTAATGAAATTAGGCCACAAAATAGAGAGAGAGAGAGAGAAAAAAAAAAAAACTAAGAAGATGGACAATGGATTGGGAGAGTTAAGAGAGCAAGAACTATGTAATTTGTAATTATTTTCCAAAATTGAAGATATTTTATAAAAATTGGAAAACTGTGCCAGTCTTTTTAATCTGAAATTTACTTTAAATAAATCTCAATACATTAGTTTCTTAAAGATACTTCTCATTTCCAGGGAATACAGTTATACTATACAAGAATAGAATAACTAAAGGAACTTAAATATTTGAGAATGGTTTTCGATACGAATTTGTTTATTTTTCATCTCAATTTTCCTTTTGGGAAAATTGAGAAAATTATTTAAAAAAAGTTTTGGCTATTTGGGGATTTTTGATAAAGGCGATAAAAGAAATTTTAAAAATCGTATTTGAAGAAATTATTGTTTGGTTTGTAAGTTCGGTTTATGTGGCAAGTAAAACAGAGAAACAAACGTCTTCAGGCTCAACGACTGTGTTTGCTGACTGTTATTAAAGCTTATAGAAAAGTTTCAATGGAGGTAATTCAAGCTTTTAGTGACTGTCCTTCAATCAACATGTTCATAGAAAACCTTTATTCATTGTCATAAGACAATAAGGTTTCCAAGAGAAAAATAACTTCAAATAATATGATAAATTCCAATTATGAAAAAGATATTATTCCTTGAAAAGCTCATGCGATTTCATGAAAGTATTTTGATACCACCATGCAAACAGAACGCTGTGTTTATACTGATGGCTCAAAGATAAAGAATAAGGTAGGAGGAGTATTGCTTGGTATTTCAATGGTATTGGGCAAGATGATGAAATGTTTAGACTGGGAGATGGGTCAACTGTTTTTATGACCGAAGTTGAGGCAGTCTCTAGAGCAGTGAAATTTGCCAATGCAAAAAGACTGGTGAAGATATATTTTATTACTGATTCTTAGTCGCCGTTAATGCCACTAGAGTCAACTCGAGAAGTAAGGGAACTTTTATTAGATATGAAAGATAACATTGTAGATTTTGACCTTGATATTAACTTGGAATGGATAAATGTACATCATCGTTATTGTGGAAATGAAAGAATCGATTACCTGGCCAGAAAAGCATTAAAGAAAGAAGTAAAAGACAAATACTGTAATAAATCTAAAATAATGCTGGAAACAGAAACATATAAAAAGATTGAGGATGCATAGCAAATTTGTTGAGAAAATTCGAATATATAGGTGTCAAAACAAAGGAATTTTTCCCCAAAGTTAAATTGAATTGCATAGAAGGAGATTTCTTTTTACATCTAATTTATACTGGCCATGGTTTATTTAGGACTTAGCAACATAGGTTCTTTGGAAAGGAACTACTTTGTCAGTGTGGAACTTCAGATGGAACTGTGAGCCATATAGTAAATGATTGCTCTAAATGGGATAATTTGAGGACTGTCTGGCATTTTGGCTGGCAACAACAAAATTTGAAAAATTTTAGCATCACTTGGAAATAATATATCAGTATTATTGCTCAATTTTTATTAATTGAAATTGTGTGACTTTATTGTATATTTTTGTTTTTGTATAACTTTTATTGCATAACTATTGTCCTTAATGAGTATTATTACTATAACTATTATATTTGTTTAAATGAGTATTTCCGGGAGGAGAGGGTTGATTTGATGTTGGGAATGATGATGTGATTAGTTTGATGGCTGCTATTCTGCTTGGACATTTCGCGCGTTCTCCTGGAGAGTTTTGGAATTTGTGTTGGTTTTCGATTTTCGAAATCGGCAAGTGTCATTTGTGTCTTTTTACTGTGTGGGGTTGCTTTGTGGCGACTTCATCAAGTATTCTTGTTTGGTCTTTGGCTTGTTCAAAGTTTGCTTATCATAATCTGAATAATCAGCAATTCATTCTCTGGTATAATTTTTATTTAATTAGAAATAATCTTTTTTTTATCTAATTAGATAATTTTTATTTGAAAAAGAACAATTATTGTTAAAGAAGTTTGATTTTTCAATTATATATATAAAATATGCATAATATCGGCAAAGTATAAAATGCTGCCATTCTATTTAATGCCGGACGTTTTAGGCAAAATGTGTAATATGAGATTTATTACATACTTTCCTTAGGTATTGTACATAATACGTAGGCATTCTATAGAAGGACAATGCCATTTAGGCAAAATATGAAAAAAGGTCCTGATAAAGCTATTATATCAATAATGGGCTTTCCTCAAAAATGCAATGCAATTGAAAAAATGAGATTGTCACTAAAAAATTTATTCAAAATGCGTAAAGAAAAATGAAAGCTGCACAAAACAAAATTTATGCCTTTCTTATTAAGGGAAATAAAATTTTCATATAAAAATAATTAAAATGAACTTTATTTGTAGCAACATGGTAAGCTTGAATGACTTTTTGAATTATATTTGATTACATTTTTCAGGCATAGACATTTCATATTTTGGCACTTAGTTTTACACTTGCATTTATCCTTGGCCACTTCCACTGGACTGAGTAATTGCAACTGTCCAGGGAGAAATTTCTTGGTCAGGAATTTCTTCATTTCTAAGCAAGTTCTTAGGGCATAATGTGAATTGTGATCTCGCATATACTTGTTTTAAAATCCTTTCAAAAGTTCTAAGTTGGTATAAATATTCTCTGTCACACCCATTATAACTGCCAATATATTGAGGGCCACCACACCCCTTGTTGACATCAGGAATAGGAGCTCGCATAGTAGATGCGCGTTAAAATCATGTGCTCTTGCAAAGTGATATTCCAAACGAAGTGGAGATGTATTTCATGGTTTGCCGGTTTCTCATTTGGCATTCTATAGAATGCCTAGGAAATGTGTGAAATATGAATTGTTTTATACATTGCCGGCTAGTTTTTGGCATTACATACAATTCCTAGGCATTCTGTAGAATGACAGATTTCATACTTTGCCGATATCATGGAAATTAGTATTTTTTTTCCATAGTCGGATATCTTGGTTGTAATTAGGGCCCTGTAAAAATGTCATGTTTCTGAGTAACTGACCTATCTTTAAAAATCTGATCTTTTGAGATACTTTGTATTATTGAGTAAGATGTAGCACAGTAGTAATAGAAGCTTATATTTCATAAAAGAACTGTTAACAATTGATGAAAATGTTTTTATTGGAATACACGTTTAATTGTAAATATTGCAATATATTACCGAGCAATGTAATCTATTCATAACAAATCAACTGTTTGACTTAAACGCCTATCATTATAATGCAAAGCAATCAAAAATATGAAATTTTATTAGAATAGTAAATTCTTAGATTTGTAACTTAGATTAACTGGCTTGCAAACTCACAAAGTGTGTTGTTATAAATTATTCGAAGTATTAATTTAATTGATAATCGAAGTTTTCTCTTTGAGAGTATTCTTCATTTCATTTGAACTTCGTTTTTAAAAAAAGTTATATCTATAATTTACTGCATCATTGTTGAAGCATCTGTTATAGTTAACATTTCAGAAGATTTTTTTCTGTGTTAAAATATATTCCACATAAAACGCATTGAAGTGTAAGACAAGTTTTTCATTCTTCTACAAAAATGCTTGTTATCAGAGGGGTAATGGTGGCAAAATGGAATATAAAACAGTTAAATCGTTAGTTAATTAGCACCTGAACACTTTCGTTTTCTTAAAAACGTGCTGTTGACTTTTTTGGTGTTCTTACACATTTAATTTCAATATTTTTCAATAATTTTTGTTTATAGATGAAAGAGCGTCTGGGAATGGTTAAACTGTGTAATATTTTCATTTTTAAAAAGCATAAGCATAATACTTATTATTAAGAATTCATTATAAAATAGTTTACAAAAAATAATGAATATTTATCGATTCATAGTAGAATGAATTGACTTATTATAATAAAATTATTAAACTTTACATAATAATAATGTAAATAAAGTACTAAATTAGTTAATGTAATTGCTCAGCGCCGTCTGTAATGCTGGCGGAGTTTAAATATATCCCCATCGTTGTAGAATCTCAACTTCTGTTTTGGTGTTCAGCAACTCACAGTTCTTAATGTGTGCGAATAAGGCTAAATATGAATAAAAATTATGTGATTGTAAGTTTCACCTTTCATTTACATTTTTATGCTGGATTGTAGCAAAGATCAATGAGCTGAGGTCTGCAGTTTTTATTATTTTATATTCTCACTTCGCGGAGCAGTCGGAAATTATTTTGATTATTTTCTTTCACACTTTTAAAAATTTTGTATTGGGCAATGCATTTTTTTTCTCTGTTAGTAAATCATTGTTTTAGTCCCATTTTATTGATTAATTTTAATTTGAGTGTTCTTTAACATTATATAATGAGAAGTTCCCGCTTCAGGGAAACAACAGTTACCGAGAAAAAGATTGTATACATTGGAGGGAAAGACAAAAGCAAAAGAATAACAATTAATTATAGGATTGCAAACTTTACACTTTTCATATTGCATTCTAGCCAAGGCTAATGAGCTGAGATCTGTTAATTCACGATATTCTCTCTGCATTTGGAGATTATTTCTAATATTTTCATTCAATATAATTATTTTGTATTTGGCTTTGTAATTTTTTTTTCTATTAGTGGATCACTTCCAATCGATTTTAGTGATTAGTTTTAATTTGAATTTTTGTGAAGGTTGTGGATGGAGAAAATCATACTGCAAGGAAACCGAACTTTTAAAGATACTATATATTTACATGATAAGTATAATACAAATAATATTTATATATTATGTATGTATTTCTTAAGCACTTTCTCAATATGCATGAAATTTTTTACTACAACTTTCGTTAATTTGTCTGTGTATTAATAGGAGACTAGTTTGTATAGACGGGCACATCTTCTATATTTTAAAAATAATATCGTAGAAGAATTTTTTAAAATCCTCTGAATGCTTTCTTTATATCCTGTACTAAACTAAATACGTTTTCGATCATTTAAATTTTGAATTTCTTTTTTTCTAGATATGTTTTTTAGAATTTCTTGAAATTCATTAAAAAAAATAATCATTGTTTACATGTTGACAAAGAAGTCATTACTCATTTTTTAATATAATATGCGCAGGTGCTATATTTGAATGTTACAAGCATACCTGTTTTCATTTTTGAATTAGTTTTTTTTAAGAATTTGCTTAATACACTTTTCTACGGGTTTAAAATATCGTACGCGTGTAGGACAGTACATCGTCCCGTACTCTGTGTCTGTAACCGTTTACCGTTACTGAATAGTTGAATGAGTTTGAGATAGAGAAAACCATTTAGAACTAGGCTGGTCTTTTAAGACATTTTCTGTTTTCGATCTCTTTTCGCTTGAAAGTCTTTTGTGACACCACTTTTATCTCCCTATAAAGATGCGAATTTAAATTTAGAAAATTATAACGGAATGATAATGGCAAGGGAATTAAATAAGAAAGAAGCTAACTTTCTAATTTTAATTAAATTTCTTCAGTCACGATTATTGGTATTGGGACTTTTTCATATAAGACATTTCCGTATGGGTCATAAAAATTCAAACTTTATCTGTAGCACATTGAAAATGGAAGCCAGAGAAAAATTAGTTAAGATTTTGCTAAACGCATCAGTTGTAGGCAAGAATTTTTAGCAAAAATTGTATTAGTATTTTAACCAAATTTTGATGCTTAAATCCAAGGAAAATGCTTTTATAAAATTAGCAAACTTTTCATTTTCTTTTAAAATACACACGTAAAAAAATTAAGAATATTTGGAAGTCATGGCAGTTCTCCGAATCATTCATTCACAGTCAAAGCATGCCAAATACAATTCTGAAAAGAAAATCAATAAACTGTAAACATAAATCTAAAGTGGTATAAATTATATACTAAAAAATACACCTGACTTTAAGAGTTGCAGCCATAGGTGATTTCAATGGGTTTAAGATAATTGGATCATTTAGATATATATTTAAGTTAATTAATAACACATAAATCCATAATAGAATTTAACAGCTGATACACTTCTAATTAAAAGACAAATACATCCGTAGTTTTAGAATTTCCGGTAATCAAATAAATGATTTAGATACAGATAAAATAAATCACTTATTAAGCCTAATATAGATATAAAAATTCAACAAATCTCATACTTAAAAATTTAATATTAACGCTTATATTTATATAGAAAAAACTTTATTTCTTCATAGATAAATATAAATGGAAGATCTTGACTAAAAAACGTATATGATATCTAAGATTTTATTTAACAGATTAAAGATAATTTAAAGACTTAAAACAATAAAATCAATGAAATTTTTTAAATTTCAAAATAACTATTAAAAATAACTTTATTTTTGAATGTTAATGTTTTTAGGTTATCTCTGAGAAGACGGAATTAGCTTGATTTTTTAAAAAATTAATTAAAACTTCGAAAAAACAACTCTGAATTTCACATTCCTCAATCTAAAATACACTTGTACTAAATTTCATAACTCTGCGTTCAGCTGTCTATTTGGTTAAAACGGACAGACAGACGCAGATACAAGTTTATTCATAGTATAGAATCTTACTTTGTGAATTAAAATTTTTAGATTAATTTTTGATTATTTGATACTTTAATTTTTGAAATTGTATACATAATTATAGACAAACTGTTGGAGTTTCCTGTCTGATTTAAAGCATTCCTTTTTATGTTTTATTTGAAAGATATAATGTTCTTAAAGCTGTTTTTGTTTTATTTTACGGCCGTTAAAATTAAGATTCAAAACACTTCAACAGAACCTAACTATTAAAAATGGAATAAAAAGCAATAAAGAAAGCATTTTTCTCCCTTTTTATTTAACGTTTCTTATAACTAATAGTGCTTTGTAACATTTGCAAAGTATCGATTATTATTTTGGAATATTTTCCACATGAATTCCTTTATCTTTCGCGGTATTGTTACTAATTTAGGTAATTTTGAAGCACTATGTTACATTGATTTTTCATTCATGCTATAATTTTTGACAATAAATGCATCGAAAGCATATAAAGGATAATTATCATAAGTATCAATTGCTGAAAGTATATTCAGATCAGCTGACAGGATGTTCAAGTAAGTTGACTGAAGAAGTACTCAAATATGTTGTTGCCGATTGAAAGACAAATTGTAATAAACACTGATTAACAGGAATAACATTAACAAGACTGGCTAACATTGTTTTCTTAAACAAGACAAATATGAAATTCAGAGTGATTTTTCCGAATTTTTAATTTTATGTTTTTAAATCGTTCACATTTTGTCTTTTTAGAGATCAATTTGTTTTTGACAGTTAATATTTTTGGGTTATCTTAACATTTAAAAAAAATCATTAATTTTATTGATTTAACAGTTTTTAAAGTATCTTTAATCTGTTAAATAAAATCTTAGATATCGTACACATTTTTTTAGTCAAGATCTTCCATTTATATTTATGCATAAAAAGATAAAGTTTTCATGTATAAATATAAATGTTAATGCTAGATTTTTGAGTATGAGATTAAATGCATTTTTATATCTATATTAGGCTTCTTGAGTGATTTATTTAATGCGAGTCTGAATCATTTATTTAACTACTGGAAATTCTAAAGCAATGGATATATTTCTCTTTTAATTAGAAATTTGTCAGCTTTTAAATTCTTTTATTGATTTATGTGTTATTAATTAACTGAAATATATATCTAAATGATCCAATTATTTTAAACCCATTGAAATCACCTATGGCTGCAATTGTTAAAGTCAGGTATATTTTTAGAATAGAATTTTACCACTTTAGATTTATGTTTACAGCTTATTGATTTTCGTTTCAGAATTGTATTTGGCATGCTTTGTCTGTGAATGAATGATTCAGAGAGCTGCTATGACTTCCAAATATTCTTAATTTATTACGTGTATTTTAAAAGAAAATGAAATAAAATTGCTTTTATAAAATTTGCTAATTTTATAAAAGCATTTTCCTTATGTTTAAGCATCAAAATTTGGTTAAAATACCAGTGCATTTTCTCTCTAAAAATTCTTGCCAACAACTAATATGTTTAGCAAACCTAAACTAATTTTTCTCTAGCCCCTCATTTCGATGTGCTACGAATGATTTATTGGACTTACATGACCCATATGGAAGTGGCCTGTTTGGAAAAGTTCTATTATCAATAAATTTAGAGGTTAAACTGAGAATTTTCGTTATTATATTATTGATACTTAATATTATTTATTCTACGCATCCATTCTTGGATATCTCAATCTGGTTTAAGAAACCACTTTCAACCAAGAAGTAATATTTTTTGTGAGAAATATTTTATAGGAAACGCCTATCATTGTGGTGCCATCTATTAGTTTAAACTGGCATGAAACTTCCTTTTCGCTGATTATGGAATATAAAATTGTTTAAAAACCGGAATTTATTTATTTTGTAATTATTCGTTATTTCGAAAGTGCTATGTGAACATATTTTAAAACGTTAATATGGAATATTAACGTTTCGTTAATATTCCATAGTTTTTTTCTTAATATCTGTAACTGATTAAAAGTGAAGTTTTCATATTTTGAATTTCAATTTGTTCATATGTATACATGATATAGAATATTTGAGGAGTGGAACTATCCAAACTCCCTTGTAATTTTATTTTTTTCAAAGCAACTGATTGTTTTTTTTTTTTACTGTAAAATGATCATTTTTTTACAAAGGATTTTCTTAAATCTTCCCCACCTTTTTTTGGTGGCGATGCCTTAAATAGCAGGAATAAATAAACATTGTTAAATGTAGCTATTTACAAAATGCTTTAATTGTAGTTTTATATTAATGAAATCAACTTCTGAATACTTTAAAAAAGTAATTTTTTCCTTTCCTTAATTCTGAAATTCAGATTTATTCTAAAAAAGAGTCTTGCTTTTTCCTTTATTAAGTATAACCTTACATTTGAGGCGAAAAACATTGTTATTATTTCTGTGTAAGCTGTTAATTCTTGGTTATGCATTCTTGGAATTTTTTAGAAGAGGAGAGCTGCGAGTTCCTAATAACGATTATGTTATCGATTACATTTTTGTGTTCAGTCTTCTGTTGGGAATTATGCACTTTATTATAAAATCTAGGAAAATATTTTGTGTCGCCTGAATTTTCTTTTGTGCATAATGTCTATGCTTATCGGCGGACATTCTTTGGGTGCCCTTTGTATTTTCGTTTTTTGCTTTAGAAAAAAATACGCTTAGTGAAATTATTTTTGTTCATTGCGTACGTTCTCAAAATGAAAAAGAAATGGCAATATTCTCCGTCTCAGAAATACATTTTAAAGGCATTTGAGTACTTCTTTTTACAGAAGAAATATTTAGTTTACATTCATTTAAAAAGCAATTTCTAGCACTGTAGATAATTTCACATTTTTAACAAATATTCTGTTGGATAATCGGCAGTTGTTGAAAATTAATTTAAAACCATTGCCTCTGAAATTTAAAAATGCTTTCATATTTTACGTATTTACAAAGCATCTCTTATGAGAGGTATTATTATTATTATTTTATGGAGCAGTTTTCATAAAATTTTTGCTGTCGGGCCCAATCTGTGTTCCCCAAAACTGTATGCGGCATAACATTTAAGTGCAAATTTATTTCTTTGCATGAATGAGAGAACTATTCAATAGAATATGCATTGGAGTTTTTAGTTTTTTTTTGCTGGATGTAAAAAATTGTACTTCAAAATATAACTACGGAAAGATTTCTCAATCTATTATTTATAGTTAAGTGTTATTTTTATAAATAATACATACTTTTGTTTTTATTTGCCGTTGCAATCCTGTTCGCGCTTTTGTAACACTCATCTCTTTTGTTATTTCGAAGGAAAATCCTTTAGTATTTATTCTTTTCAAAAATATCCATTGATATAATATGGTAGATTGACACGCTTCCGATACTGGCACATATATTTGCGCTTAAACATTCTTAAGGAAAGACAGATTGTTCCCACGAACAAAAACAAAAGCCGCAGATGACATTCCGCTATGATATATGCCTTTCCCTTCTTGAATTATTCATGCTTTTTTCGCGACGCTCCGTATTTCTTGTTTATTTCAATCTATCTCCCTTTGCGATGCCAAATTCCTCGTCGTTCCGAAGCTTTTCTTCCATGGGTTTTCAATAGTCAAAATCTTGGCTTTTGCCGAAGTTCACCACAGATCATCTTGATCTGTTAAAGAAAGCTCACACTCTCACCTGATTATAATAGCGGCGCGCCGCTAACTTGGAAGAAACAACTACTACCTACACGTCAGGGCATTTCTGGAACGCTAGGCATTCTGTTTCGGCCCCCAGGCTGTGCCCACTCAGAGCGTACTTACCCTGTTTTCGCATTTTTTTTCGTTTTCTTTTTCTCCATCTCTTTTGCTCCTATTAACCACTTGTTTCTCCACCCTGCTTCGAGTCACTTCAGCAGTTCTTCTAGTGGCCGGTCTGGACGCTTGTTTGCGTTCGCCGTGTCACGGCGTATGGTCATTCAGTTACTGCGGGTACCGGCGTGCTTATTTTCGTTATTGTCGGTGTGGATTGTATCTTTTGAACGGTGGAATAACTGACAGTCAGTCCTCCCTTGCTGATAAAATTTATTACTTCGTTTTGGTGAGGGTTGGAATTCCTGGCATCCCTGCTGTTGATTCAGTGTGTTGTGGATTACTTCGTGAAGATTCTGGTGAAGGTAAGTTCGTTTAGGTCTTTTTCTAAAAGGGAATGCACTTTCTGGAGTTATTGTTTATTTCCGAATGAAATCGGTTTGCGTTGGCTACAGTTTTAATACCACTTGAAGTTCTTCATATATACTCGAAGTTGAATTGTTGTTCCTTTAGTTGACAGCTTAATCTTTGTTCCAAACATATGCAGCATCCTAAAAGGGTTGATTCCATTCTTTTCGCATGTGAGAAAGCAACGGGATGAACATAATAACAATAAGTGATAACTAATTTTTGTACGAAAATGCATAACTTGAATCCCAGTCGAATAATCTGTATAATTTTGAAACTTTTAGTTTTGTCCATTTATTTTGATATAATTTAAGTAAAACGAATAACTGGGTATTCCGTTTTTTTTTTTTTTTTTAAAAACTAAAAAGACTTTGCTTCTGTACACCAAAAAGTATTATGACATAAGGTTTTAGTGCTTTTAATCGTGTCATTATTTTGGATGTCTGTCAAATTTTCTGAGATATTAGTATTTTACCTGTCGAATCAACTAGTCAATAAAAGTTAATACACTTTGGTATTTTTTTTTTCATTAGTAAATATATATTCTTTTCCTTATAATGAGATATTTCGTAATTCATTAACTATTTTCTAAGATATTTATACTTATTTTGGTTATTGTATTTGTATTTTAGTTAATCCGTATTTTCAGAAACTTTTCTAAGAAAATGTTTCGAAATGTAAACAAACGTAGATCTATGCACTTTTGTGGAACATTAATTAAAAAAAAAGATTAAATATAAGGACTGTTAGACTTGCAAAATGCTCTTCTCGTGTGATCAAACACAAATTCTATTTTAAGAAAATCTAAACAGGAGTTAGTTTTTAGGAGTTTAGTTTTGGTTTTCGAAACAGGAGTTAGTATTATATTTTTGTAGAAACAACTGAATTGTTATGTTCAACACATATCAAATTTGGAAATTCAACTGTTTTAAATGGGATGACTACTGTATGAACGAACTATTAATATAGAACTTGCTTTTGATAAAAGAGCCATCTTTTTTACAACTTGTTAAGTATGAATTAAACGGGTGTTTTTAATTTGTTTCCGGTGTTCTTTTCAATGATGTAAAGTTATGTTTGAATTTGTTGGCTGCAGTTCCATAGTATTCTTTATATATTTTGACGATAGAATAAAATCAGCTGGGGGAGTATATATGTATGGGGGGAGGACTTGCTTAATAAATATTCTTCAAACGAAAGAAGAAATTTTATATTACATTTTATTCACATAAATTTCAGTGTTTCATCACATTGATTTTTTTTTTTTTAATTTCCATAGTAGATGACTTTTTTCTGTCAATTTTCCCATAATTTTGAAGTTTTAATTTAACAGTATTTTTGTCTTGTCAATTTGGGTAAGCAGGTGTTTACTAGGTGTATCTAGATGGTTTGAAGATAAATTTAAATCTTGAAGAAGTGCTTTGTTAAGTTTCTACTATTCTGTTGCTTTTGTTTTGTTGATTTTTTTTTTTTTTTTTTTGTCTAAATAGATCAGGATAGGATCTATACATAAGGCGATTCCGCTTATTAGGAATAGGATAAAAGTGACGCAAAATACTTTTGTAGGAAATAGAAAGCGATGAGCTGTCTTTTTTTATGGTAGCTTTGTTGGCTGTCTTTTTTTGGTAAAATCGTGCGAAAATTACAGATTGTTTTAATTGTTATGGAATTGAGCATTCTTTTCAATTTTTTTTCTATTATTGGTTTTAGTTGCTGTGATATTTAAAAAATTTTTTTAAAAAAATTAAAATTTGCTTAAACGAAAAATGAAATCTTAGGTATAGGAGAGTATCTTTTCTTTCCCTTAAACTGTTTTATTATTAATAAATATGTATATGTGTTTATATTTCTCACTCCGTAATTTTATTCTTAGTTGATAGTTATACTTACATTTAGACAATGTTTGAATGTTCTTCATTAAATTCTGTCGCATTTGTCGTAAATATAAGTAATTTTTCTGGGTGAAATTTCAACCAAACCTTTTTCTTCTCTCAGTTTATAAGAATTCAGGATGAAGCTAATTCATATTCGTAAAGAAGAAATCTGACCTCTACGAATATGCATTGTTATGTGATTGATGCAGTTTAGCCCAATCATAGATCTTGTGCCAATAACCGTGACAAACCAAACGAAATCAAACCGATCTATAAAATATGCGACTGTCATATTATTAAAATTGTGTTTAATCTTCTTGCATTCTATACATTTTTAAGGCATAAATAAGAGTTGAAATATTTTGAATCAAATGTAACTGCGAAGTCTGCAAAAGATTTGCTGTGGGCTGGATCTCGTTTTAGATGTGTAATATAACCATCATTGTTATTAAAGAACACATCTTGCCTATACATATAAAAAAAACCCCTCTATATTAAAAAAAAAAAAAAAACACCTTTATATTATCTTGACCAAAAATTATTCCGCTGAAAATATTCGCTTGACATTAATGAAAAAGATAATGACAGTACGATTGATGATGTATTTGTGATTTTCAAAGAAAATGAATAAAAAATTTATTTGACCTCATTCTCGTTATTATATACTTCTAATTACTTTTATTCATTTATTTTTCAGACGGTCCAAATGTAAGAATAGATTTTAATTGAAAATGATTGTTTTCTTTATTCGACGTTATGCTTGTAAAAAAAAAAAAAAAAAAAAATAACAGTAAAGAATCGGAGCACCTGCCTTCCGGTTGAGAAACATTGACCTCCAAACGTGTCTGTTCATTGTAACATTCAGTCTTCTTGCTTCTGCATTGCGATTTATTGAACTTTTTTTTTTTTTTTTTTTGTCGTAGTTTCCGATAACATGTGCCTTCCTGTATTTCAAATTTCTTTCGGGAGAAAAAGTCTGTAGTCTTTATATAAACGTTTTTTTTTTCTTTTTTCGTAAATCTGAAATTTCCGGATTTCTTACATGTAGACATGATATATATCTCAATTTTATTTAGAACAAATACGTGGTTCAGAAATGAGTTATTTGTGGGACTTTGCGAAAAAAAAAAGTAAAATATTTTTGATAACTGATAATTTAGGTAATTTCTAATTTTATTAAGCAAAAATGCATTTGAAGTGTTTATATCAGAAATCCTTATCAAAACCCTGTTCGTAAAGACTTAAAAATAATTTATATAGTAGCTGGACAGCTTACCGAAACTTTTTACATTTCGTTAATCATTCTTTTCCTGGTAGCAGCTCCTCATCTCCAATACTGTTAATGTGCATATTTCACGTTCTAATCTTAACTTGAAATGTTCAGCCTATATCAAAATGTTTTGTTGATCGCACTGAGTTTTTGATTGTTAGCGAAGAAATGTAATCCTTGGGAGAGGGGGGGGGAGGATAATTTTATGAAATGATGAAATAATTTTTAATGAATTTTTTAAATTGTTTTTTTGCTTCATTAATAAAATATTTTGAAATACTTGTGTATGCGTATATGTCTTAATAATATTCTGAATCATGTTGGATTTTTATTCCATTGTAATACTAGAGAATTTTGAAATGAGTACGCAGTCAATGCGTCTTTGGTTTCGATTGTTTGGTGTCCATTAATACCTTTATTTTAGATGAAATATTTTTGATTTATATCACTGCATTCTAATGGTACTTTTAATCGTTTGAACTTATGTTGAAGTAGGAGTGCTGCACAGGTCTGATTTTTAAAGCCCGATTGGTTAAGACTAAAATTCATTTTTTATTCTATTCCGAAGTATTTTCATATTGGTTGCGTTTCCCTTTTTCCAGCCGAAATTCCGTCTCTAAACCAACCCATTACGATTCTTGTATGAACTTTTTTTTTTTTTTGAAAATATTCAGAAATATAGAAATAAAAGCGAATGGAATTCGTAAATTGCTATTTGATTGCTATAGTTGTTGCATGAAAACTGCTAGTTTCGAAAAATATTTTCTGCAGTCTAAAATAACCTTCAAAATATGCCGCTCTCTGAATGTATATACGTTCGAATTCCTTGGTAATTTCCGGTTTAAATTGTTTCTTTTCATCAGGATAATTTTGTCAAAAAAAAGTGGAATAGGATAAAACAGTTTATTTGCACGATTTTTTTTTTGTTTATAAAATATCTCAAAAGGTCGGGACATCTAGAAAACAAAAAGTAAAAAATAAATAAATAAAAGTAAATTTTTTGAATTTTTATAAAAAATTATGAGATGCAATTATCGATTTATTCATTTCTTCTTATGACTAACTTTGTAAAGCATTTCATTAAATAGAGTTACTTTTTACCTAAGGGATTCCTCCTTCCAGCTTTTCAACGAATTTTTCAGTTTTTGAAATTGATAATATCTAAATATCAATAGCCGCTATGCTTAGTATCGGAATTCCATGATTCAAAATAAATGATTTAATGAAATTTTGGTTTTGTAAGAAGGCCAACCGAATAAATAAATAACAAATAAAAAGAATTATATTAAGGAAATTCGTATTATCTAATTCTCATTTCCATTAGATAACTCTGCAGAGTTAATGATGGCCGCGATAGCTTGATAACATCTTAAGACCAGAGAAATGCGGATTCGGGACCCGTTGGGGTGGAAACCTCCTTTTCTGGTTTGATATGGAATTTTTAAGAGAGAGTGATGGTTTACGTGTCATCTTTCTCAGTATACTCCTTTTCTCCACCTTTCAAATTGATTAAATCCGTTTCAAACTTGTCCTTATGTAGCTTAATTACCGTGCCATTAATCTAACTTGACTGTTGTATTCGATAGAGGTGTTCAAAAGGCATTTTTTTCTCTTAAAAAAACCCTATCCAATGGAAAAAAACCCCAGTGGTTTACTGCTTAGTCTTAAGGTATGAAAAATATCAAATTTCGCATATATTATAAATATATAGATTGTATATTTGAAATATAAATTTATAAGTTTTATTATTGCGAAATTTCGTTTATTTTGTTATCATATGGATTTTACACATTTTTTTTTTGTTAATGTTTCATTATATTACCTTGCTTTTTGGCGCGATTAAGACCTGAAATGTTGATGCGTTCGGATGAGTCGCGTTTTCTAAAAAGTTAGTTCAGACGCACAGTCGTCAGGCTCGAGTCATGCTGAAACTTTTAATGGAGCTTTGATAGGCCTAATAAGCATATATAGATCTTTAAATACACGAGATGTTTAGTATAAGTTGAAACGAATTGACGAATGATATGTTTTTAAAATGTTATAATAAGTAATTTTCCGTTCTGCAATTCAGGTCTTTCTTCAGGGCTCTCGTAATGCGGTTATCACATACGATAGGCGTATTACATTATTTCTTTTCCTAGGAAGTGGTGCATTTCCCCTTTCTGCAAAAGTGACCCTCGAAATTTTTCAGTTTAGATTTAGTTTGACCTTTTCGTACTAAATAAGTGTTGGACTGTAAGCTTTCGAACTGGTTTTTCTCACATCCGGTTTCTCAGATGAGCTTTTTGGTTTTCTTTCCGATGTTATGTGATGTGATCTGACCTTGCCTAGTTTTTTTTTTCTTTTACAGTTCTTTGTCCTTGTGTATTTTTTTTTTTTTTTATGTTTGTGATAGTTCACCATTTTGAAGTGGCCTAGTAACTGCTTTCTTGTCTATTCTGATTTATGTATTACTTTCAACGGAAAGTTAGGATTTCCCAGTTAAATAATTTCTTCTTGGTTTTTATGATAAGTCAGTGAACTATTATGAATTACTTAAGCGCGAACTATCAAATATGAAATGTTTTTGAGATGTTTCACTTTTTTTTCTGTATTGAAGGATGCATAATCTGTTGATTGAAATTCCTGTTTTCAAATGAAATCCTTAAAAATTAAATCTATTTTTGTTGGAAAATTTCAATAAAGAAAGACGGATTTCTGGGAGATTGTTTCTTTTCCTTGGACATTTGCTTGTGTTACTGTTTATTTTCAAAAAAAAAAAAAAAAAAAGGGGGGGGGGAGAAACGCTGCATCTTTTATGTGCAACGACCAATAAGTATTCGATATTTTTTTTTTCCTTAGAGATTTCTCTTTTGTGACTGCTTTATCTTTTATAAAAATACATTTAAAAAAAAAAAAAAAAATTGATAGATTTTTAATGTTAATAAATGTAATCAGAACAACTTCAGTAGCTAATCAATATGGGGGTATAGAATTAATGGAGTCGGTTCATTTGATGCTATAGTCATGTTAGAAATGAAATCGCGCCTGTCACCTTACTGCACGTTTTCTTACAATGTGCTGTGACGTCAAATTCTTTATCCCCTTGCAAGATGCTTATTAGTTTCAAAAATTACATTGGCATTTGATGCGTAGCATTTGAACATGTATTTACTTCCCTGCTTCGACTTTAATTTTAATCACCGTCTTTAATTTTTTTTTTTACTCATAAATTCCTGCCAAATTGTTTGTATTTTGTACAATTGTGATGCGATGTTATGAAATGTAAATGTCTTATATGAAAGATTCAAAATCTAGTACAATTTTCTTTTTAGCCGAACAAATGTGACAAAGACTAATTATTTCCATTAGATTTCATTTGATCTCATTCCTTTTGCATAAGAAAAACTGATGAAGATACGTTATTTTTTTAAATATTTTAATAGCTGATAATTAACAACTAATACTTACTTAAATTCTATTAAAAAGTTTCGGAAACATCATTCACAAGTGTAAATAAAGTTCATTATGTTAAGATTGCTCAATTCCTCTAACTTATTAAATGACATCTTGTGATTGAAGTATTTCTGCATGTAGAGATTTGTGATGTCAGAGCTAAATGCATTTTGTTTTGCATCGATTGGGATATTTAAGTTATAATCAAAATTAGTCATTGTTTTCTTCTCTCCAGAGTATTTCTTAATTTTACTTTGAAGTAAAATCAGAGGATATGATCTATTCATTCTGCTTTTAGAGTATGTAATCATAATATAAGATATGTTACTGTAGTTTCATTGGAAAGAAACTATGCAATAAGAGAAAAAAAGGCAAATATTATTTTTAAAAGAATATTTTTACTTTGAAGCTTTAGCAATAGCGGTTTCTTAATTAAATGTCACAACTTATTTGTAGAATTAAAGAACAATATCTATTTCCTGTTCTGTCATCTTCATGGGGTTGAATGATTTAGTAATTAACATAATTTATCATTGACACATGTTTTGTTTGCAGTTCTTGCAATGTTGCACGATTTTTCTTACTAATATTCTTCATTGTGCGACAATTGTTACAAAATAACCCCGAATTACTAAACGTTTGCCCAAGAAATTACTAAATGTTAAGATGCATTTTCTCTTGGCATTGCACCGAAAACAAATTCATCAATTCATTTCTCATGGCTCAACTTTCTCCGAGTTCTCACAAAAAAAAAAAAAAAAAAAACCCAGCTTCTCACTGACTAAAAAATTTTATACTATACTACCCAATCTATACCGGAGTTATATGTTCCAGTTTTTGTTTCAATGAATCTATTCAATAAAATTTTAAAATGGAAAAAAAAAAAAAATCACACCAATTGAGCATCAACTTTTATTATTGTTATGTCTTCCTAGCGGAAGTTGATGTCAGTAGGCGGCCATCAAATGTTTTGTGGGGGTCGACCTAACGAGTTATGTTTTTCCAGCTTTTGAACTATTTCCAATCCGTCACGTGGGCGGAAGATGAAGCAAATTTACTGGTGTCCAGTAGGGTACTGTTTTGCGTATGCACCACGGGTAGTTATTTTTGTTATTGCAACTTGATGTTTCAGCTGGTTGTGAAAATAGCATTCGTTACTGCTTTATAAAATTAGCAAATGGTCTGTCTTCAATGAATAACCGTTAAAACTTCTGGAATATTCAAAAATATATTCAAAGGAAAATATTCTTCCGGAATATTTTTCTTCTCAAAATAAAATTTGTGGTAATTTTTATTTAAATATTTGTTTTTCAAAAATGAATAGCAAATTTGAAGTCAATTAAGTGCATCAAGGTGAAATTATATAATTGTTTATAAACAACCAGAAATGAATAAAAAGTTTCAAAAAGGAATAATTTTGGAACATGAGGAAAAACTTGTTATTAAATCAAACTATACTAGACTAACATCATTATTCAATATATATATATATATATATATATATATATATATATATATATATATATATATATATAGGGAATGAAAATGTCCTTTGGAAAAGAAAAAAAAAAGTTTCGAGTCTGTAGTGCGAAAGAAACATCGCAGTATAATATTTTAAACTTGATTCGTTTGGTTTCAGAATTTTCCATTTATGTATATAGTACTGATAAAGCACACACACAAAAAAAAAATGTTGCTTTTAGCGTAGTTATATTTCCAGTAATTAAAACATTTTATGTATGTGAGTGAATGCATTGG
This sequence comes from Argiope bruennichi, assembly GCF_947563725.1. Taxonomy (NCBI): domain Eukaryota; kingdom Metazoa; phylum Arthropoda; class Arachnida; order Araneae; family Araneidae; genus Argiope; species Argiope bruennichi. The sequence continues at coordinate 103,399,365 of NC_079163.1, read as the reverse complement.
TCGATGATTAATTTTCTAGCCACAGTTGCTCTTTCAAATCAGAAAATTGTTTATATACAGGGCGTCGTTTAATTATGTTCCAAGAATTAATTTTGAATCTTTAAATTTCTGAACATTTAAAGATAGATATGTAGCTCCGAATGAGAAAAATGATGTAAATAGAAAGTTTTATCCAATCAATAAATGCGTCGTTGAAAAAACTACCATGTCTTAAATTTTGTACTCCTTGTATTAGTTATATTTAGTGAAATTTTCAAACTGCATTATAAAGCTTTGATTGTTTTAGGAGAATGAACGGGCGCTTCAGGGAAACGCAGTGTTTTGATTGCCAGTTCTTCCTGTAGGTGGCCATTGATGTGGTTCTAAAAGAGTAATATTCTAAGCTTCATAATTCAGTCGATTTTGATCTCAGAAGAATGGAAATCTTTTGCTTAAAGTGATAGGGAATCAAAAACAATTTACTAAATAGGACTGGGGGACGGAATAAAAATGTAGATTTCATTATTTTTTCAATAGTTTATTTATTGTCTCAAGCAATATAAGATATAATTCTTTATGTCTATAGGGACGTTTTTGAAATTGGAAGTAATTACCTATTTCTGACGGTTTCGAAATGAATTATTGGGCCATGATTACATTGAATACCCAGGCAATGTGTTTTGTAAAGATTAATGATAATTGCATCATTTTAATATTTTGTAGGAATAATTTCTAAATTTCTTTTTACATATGCTTTATTAACTTTGAAGTAAATAAAATATATGTGGTAGAAACATAATACTTTAATAATAATTGTTCTAAAATTCAAATTTTTGAATTTCTATATTTCTTTATTAATATATTAAATAAAATATATTAAAAACTTTAAGCATTGACGTCATCGGTGAATGTCACTTCTTTCTAAACTGTCTTGGGAATGTGAGAAGAATTTCCTGAAATACAAAATATTCGTTCTAAACTTATTATTTTATTATGCAGAGTATCGAATATTATAGCGTTTAAAATTTCTTCTCAAACACATGGATTATATTTAAAATACATTAAGATCATATATAGATCTATGTAACCGAGGTTACTGCAAATCCATGTTGCTTTTTCCATAATTTCAACTTAAATTATCATTGTCTATGGTTATTGTAAATTTTCATGTATGGCTAAATGATAATTTTATAATACAAAATGTAAACAAATCTTATTCTTTCTACATTTTAAGTCTCATAAGTTAGTTTTATCTGAATTAATTACTTGAAAAGACAATATTCTATCGATTTCATTTATCTTAACTATTTGTTTACTAACATTGCTTTCAGTTTTTTTTTTTTTTTTTTTTTTTTTTTTGTATTAGATGCAGAATATATTCTATTTTTTGAAATGATAAAAATGTTAGGAAATATAATATTTTTCATTTTTATATATTCTTTATACGTCTGAATCTGATCTGCAACTGTTAAAAATTTAACTGTCGCGTCTATTGAGATTTTAGAATAACATTTTCCTATTTTAATTTAATGTTTAAACTCTTGTTAAATTAATTATCGAAACAATTATACCGAAATTTTCATGTAATCGAAATCGAAATTGAAATGATTGTAAACTGTCTTTTAGAAATAAGAAATAAAATAGGAGGCATATTGCGCTAATACATTTATAAGCCGTTTACTTAAAAATTATTCTGATTTTTTATATTTTTAATCTTTAACAACTGTTGGTGGATACTCGATGCTAAATATTTCAACGCTACAGGTAATGTTTACACATTTTTAAAACTTCGTTGAATTAATTTGTAAAATGTAAAGATTATATTTTTTTAAATTCTGGTTTGTAAGTTTGCATCCTGATTTCCGTGATAGGAGGGTTTTTCATTAAGTTTCCAGCGATTTTGATTTTCGTTCTTCTTTTATTACTTTTTAGAGTTCATCAATCGTGGTAAGTTTGCGATTAGAAAGAGCTCTTTTTAACACTTAGTCCATAGATGAAACGTCATATATGCAATCCTATATCAGTCTTCATTTTTTCAAGGATTTCAGTGGCACTGTTTGAAGTATGATTTTTAGTTTTACCTTGAAGAAATCTCACTCTTTGGAAGTCATAAGATTCTTCATTTTTTTTTTCAATTCATTTGGATTCTTCATTGGATCTCACTCATTTCTTCTCTAATTACTGGACGTAAAACTTTCTCTCGGTAGTACGTGGAGTTGATTTTAACAATTTTCCCATTCTTCTTATTTTTAATTTGCCATAGTAGGTGAACAATAATCATAAACCGCTTACTAAAATTTTCTTTGGATTGACAGAACCAGATTTAAACATTACCTCCTCTTGACCTTCGTTTTAGATAATAAATATACCCATTTTTGTTGCAGTCATTTAGTTAAAACTAGTTTAATCAAGGATCGCGTTTATTTCCATTTATCTCCTGTTAAATTGTTTTCATACAAAGTTCTGGAAACTGTTCTGCATTGAGCCACATGCTTCGATAAAAGTTGGTGAACATTATACTTTTTTTAGCTGTAAATTTTGGTTTATTATTATTGTTGCTATAGTTGTATTTAAAGACTTTGCTATTGGTTTCTGCTTCTGCGGATTTTCTCTTGCTATCAATGATTTCACTGTAGAAATATTTTAAGTAGTACATACCTTTCTCGGTTATTCGTTTAGAATCTTCTTTCACGTAGAAGTAATGATTAACGGTTTTTCTAGTTCTGATTAATAATGCTACTTATTTTGCACTTAGAAATTTTAATACTACGCATTTCACAAAGTTTCTGATTTATGGATTAGGAATTTGGAAAGCGCAGAAGCAGAGCCTTCAATCGACAGCTTGTTTACACGCACACATTTTGAAAGGAGAATAAAATTTAAAAGCAGCATTTTCTCATTTCAAATAATAAACTGTTCTCTCAAAATTAAATTTCGACCTCATATTTTGCAAAACGTTGGCGATGTTTTCCACCTTTCTAAGTTATTTTTATTCATATAACATGAGGCAGAAAGTATTTTTTATTTCCTTTCTAATGGTAGATTTTTTTGTTGCTTTTGTTAGACTTCCAATTTAATAAAGATTTCCCTGATGAATTAGCATTTCGCCTTTTGTCGCAGTTTTTGAATAAAATTTATAATGTTCCTAAAATGATAGTACCTGTGGTTATTTTTATTATGCTTATTATTTGCTTTGTATTATTATCTCTACTTTTATAATCTCATTTTTTTTTCTGTTCGAATTCAAAGGGAGAAAAATAATTTAAACTTTTTTTTTAATAACCAATCTGTTTGAATATTTCAGTAAAATATTAATACTTTGGTTGCCTTTTTGACTGAAATCCATTGTTCTTTTATTTCTTGACTATATATAATTTTTTGTGTCGTCGTTACATTGTTTTCATTTGCTTTCATTTTACTTATTTAATGATCTGAGTTGTATCATTAATATAAACATTACTAAATAATTTTTTAGTTTTTTTTTCTTAATGACAATCGAGGTATTGTTCTTTAATATAAAAAGTATTAGACTCATGGTCCACAGTGAACAACTTTGCGATCCATCAGACATTACTGAACTTTAATAATCGTAGTTTATATTTTAAAATTTCTTGGTATGCATAATTAATAATGAACATTAGTAACCGTTTATTCGTGTTACAAGACGCACCATTTTTCCAAATAATAGCAGCGAATATTTTAGGAGCTCTTACCGAAATGATACACAGATCTGGAATAGAAAGATAATCGAAATTAAGTACTATTTAAATTTGAAGGCAAAATTATATAATAATGGAATGCCGAAATTTCACAAATATATAGGTTTGTAGACTCTCGGAAATTGGATATGGAATACTTGAAGATAAGAAAGAAAATTTCACCTTCTTCGCCATTTTCTTTAATTGGTTGTTAAGGGTTGGAACTATGAGAATGAAAGATGGTGGAAGAGATATCAATGGGCGAAAACTCTCCAGCAACTTCTAAGTCGGAGTTCCAGATTGAAATTTATTTTTCATCTCGTGACTTTTAAGTAATTGTAATCATCAAAAAGATTTTAATACAAAAATTTTTCGTTATAGTAAGTAAATAATTTATATAATTCAGATTATCTTTCTCTCTTTAGTCGTTAGGAATTTTTGAACAAATGAACAATTTTATACTTGCAGTCATTTTCAGCTGGATAGTCCATTTACTAATTCTACCAAAATTTTCACCCTCCTTACTAAATATTTTTCGTCGGTTCAAATCCAGTAAAAACTCGTTACTTAACAATCACTACCATCTGTCCCAATTTTCTAAATTTTACGATACAAAGGAAAAGAGAATTTTCTGCACCTAATAAGGAATAACGTTTTTTCCATGTCTGGTGTGCATACGAGACTGCATGTCCATGTCTAATGGGGGGGGGGGCATATCTAATCATGATAGGTTGCAAAAAATTGTTCTTTCTTCCACTTTTAGACTTCTGAAAATTCAAATGTTGAAAATTCAGTGTTGTTGTTTGTCGAGTGATGAATATCTCTAGTTATCGTATTCTTAAGATAACATTTGTTTATGTATATTTTAATGTAAAGAGATTTAGTTGTATTGTGGACATTTAAAGGAGGTGGCAATCATTTCAGCCCAAAAGTAAGTTTATTTAAAACTTGGTGTACTTATTTTAATTGAAGCAGACTATTATAAGAATTTAGAGATAGTTTAGATATTTACAATTCATGGTAATTAGCGAAAAACACAGTGCACGAAGTTAAAAACAGAAAAAAGCAGTTGGTAGCGTTGTCTAATCTTCTGTCAACTCAGAAAATAAATAATTGTTCGATCAGCAGTTTAATGAACAATTCTGTGAGTCTAAGTTATATTTATTAAATTTTGAGAGGCATAAAAACCCAGAGTTTGCGTAGCAGAAAAGTCAGTTTTTTAAAAAAAAATATTGGTTTTTTTTTTTTTTTTAAACTGTGAAAAAAAGAAAGGCGGTTAAATTTATCATGCAGGCAGACACACATTTTTTTTAACGAATAGTGGTTTTGGTTCTAAGCACTATGATGGATGGAGATCTGCAGAAATTTACCCATTGTGTCATGACAGCCATCGTAATAAATATTATTTTCATAAGGAATATATTTAAAATATATTATTTAATGTGCAGAATGTTCGTAAAATAACTTTTCGTATTTGAGGGCATCTGCAGTTAAAACTAATAAATGGAATGAAACCAAATTTCATTGGCAGACTTTATTAGGAACGGGGAATTCAATTTTTTCTTGCTTTGTATCGGAATGCCTTATACGAGATTCCACTGCATTTCCTTTTTGGGGAAGGAATGGTAGATTCAGTTGTCATTTGTTGTTTTGAAATTTGAGGTTGTTCATAAATGCGTTTTGAAGGTATATTAAAAAACTACCTGTCTTGGATTTATTTTACTTTATAAAATCGTTAGCAAAATAATGCTTTGAGATTTTATTAATTTCTTGAAAAACTGATAAAAAAACATCTTAAAAGTCTACCGCATTGAAATTGAAAAATAAACGCTCAGGAGAATTCGGAGTAGTTTCATTCAAGAAAATCGAATGTCGTTTAAATAGATTTTAGTGAGCTGAGTTCTCAGAGATGGAGTCCAAATGTTTTAAAAGTAAGATTCCACAAATTGAAATAATTGAATACGAGTTAAAAGAGAGTGACATTTATGATGTGTAATAATAAAAAAAATGGTGATGCTGTTATGAATTTTTAAACAAACTAAAATCAAATCGTCTTACCCTTCTTTGTTGTTCTTCTTTGTCTTATTAGGGAAAGAGTGAAAGTTGCTTTATTTCGCTTATTTGTGTCCGTTGCGCATAATGAATTTTTCAACTAAGCTTTCTTAAACGTGTGCGGGGAAAAAAAAAAAAAGAACTTTTAAGTGATAAATTTACTGTTTTCATCGGAACCATAACTTTCTTTCAAAATGAAAGCATTCATCATTTTTCGAAACAGAAGATTTTATGTAGTGACACGCTTAAATATTTTGAATGTTTTTTTACATTTGGATACGTATTGAAGCAACGACAAATATCTTAAATTGGATATATCCTCCAATTTGGTGATTAAATAATTCTTAGGTCAAGAGTTTAGAGAAACAAAGGTTAAACATACAAAGAAACAATAAAGAAAAACAAAATTTAAAAGCAATCTTTAATAAATTGCTGCTTATCTGGAATCTAAATATCTGATATGAAGTTAGAAGTAAAAATTATATCCGAGTTCTGAATATCAGAGAAATACTGAGCAGATTTTTATTTATTTAATTAGATAAGGACTTTTTTCAGTATAATGCTTTAATTTTAAAAAATAAACTATTACTTTTTCATATATCATATTAAATTTCCAGTCGGGTGCCCTACCTGAAGCTATTATAATAAAGCACGGAAAATCATCCTATTACATCAGTTGTGCTCGATAGAAAGTTTAGACTAATTTGTGGCAATGCATGCAGTTGGAGTACATGCAAAACTTCAGAACAATAAGCCCATTCTGCATGTGCGTTGCATTGAATGTCGCTTCTCAAATTTCTAAATTAAAATTAAATCAAAGCTTCTGTAATTTGATTTAAAAAATTACACGCAATCTACAAATACCTTAAATATTCTATTGATTCTTTATTTAATTAGTAGCACTACACATTTCCAAAACCGATGGTGTTATCTAATTCGATAGTAAAAAAAAAAAAAAAACGGTGAGGATATTAATAGCTAATACGTCGCTGTAAGTTATTTCCATGATTGATGTTAAAAACTGTATTGGAGTCCACATTAATGGTACTGCTGTGATGATCTGTTTATACAATTTTTGAAGAAGCGGTGGTTCTTTCAATACTGTGTGACGGATCTGGTGGCTATCTGACCTGTCAGAATATAAGGATTCCGTCCCATTTGTGTATTCAAACCCGGAATTCCACCTGCTGTGTACTAGTACATGGATCTGTCACATGTTAAATCCTTCAGGGGTAGTATGGAAATTTGGTGATGGTTAGACGCCTCAGATGCCCTCATTTATGATTATGCTTCAAAATGACGAAATTTTAACCCAAATGGCCATTATATGATTTTAATATCAGTCATTAATAAAACTAAATACGCCAAATATACAGTGCTTAACCGGAGCAGAATTTTGAATCAGAATTACTAAGAGGAAAATCCATTTACATTTAACATTTTCCTTAGGGTGTCATCGTTTCCTGTCTTCTTGGTTCCATAATTTTTTTTTCTTTTCTTATATAGAGTGAAAATGACACCCTTTAAATATTTTCCCATTATTTATGATGGTGATAAGATTCTGCGGTATTTGTGGTTTACCACAGTGTTAAATTATAAGTGGATAAATAGATGCGGGCGTTTATTGTCTTGATCTACCTTCTGTTACTTTGGAATTCCATTCACGAACAGTTTTTGACCCTTTTTTTCCGTTGAATGTTGTTTTTGATTGGTTTTTGCTAAGTGGTAGAAATAGATGTTTTAATGAAACATGTATTGCTTTGTTTTATATTCAGTGCATACAGACGTCAACGTATTCAGTACCGGTACATCGCAGCATATTCTAAATAAGGGTCTTACACCACGAAAATTTCGCAAACTCACTCATTGTCGGAATCTAAGCAAAATATAGATGGATTTTAAAAACTACTAATTTTCCAACTATTTTTCGTAAAAAAAACATTGGCGGCGTAGAAGTGTGAAAAATCTTTTATAATAAATTGACCAAAGAAAGTTTTTGATTAAAAGTATTTTGTTTCATTATTGCTTTTTCCTGTTATGGTCTACAGGAGAAGATGAAGGATTTTATACTGATTGTCTTATTTTACTTTTTGAATACATAAGAAAGCATTTTTTTTTTTTTCAAAGTGAAAGAGGATGATGCATTTGGAAATTTTCCATCATTGAATATCATCCTATCAAAGTAAGCTTATCATTTGTCAGTGATTCAGTTATACTTAATGTCAGTTAACTTCAAAATGCAATATGTTAAATTGAACGCCTAAAATCAAAACACGATACCAGCTTCGGAAGAGTAATGAATTTGTTAAACGTACCTTCATGATATTTTTTTTTTTTTTCCTTTGACCCGCTACCTCTTGACCTAAATTGATTTCCGTAACTCGTAGCGATAAACAGCAAAAAGAGAATGGAGATAGAAAGACTAAAGTTTTATCTCAGCTCATTGACCAAGTCAGCGGGAGTGGTCTCTCCAAAACTTTCTTGCTTACACTCTAATGAAGATGTTATCTCAGAGAGCACCTTGCATAGCATTAGCGTACAATAGTCAAGAAATATCCTTTGGCATAAATGTAGGAGTTTATTGAATCTGTCGTATGATCCACAGCAATTATTTTATCCATTAATCTATGGCACGTGGTTAATATTATCCGAAAATCGAATTTGTGTTTTAGATGCGTTTTTTCTCAACAGATTGAAACAACAATTTGACATAGAACAACACTTATAGTCACTAAATCACATACTAAATTTGATATATTTAAATCATTGCAGTTTTGAATTATCACATTTACATGCTTTTGAAACCACTGACAGACGTACAACCACTTGTTGGATTTCACTAAAAATTTGATGGGTATCTACAATATAGTTGTTAAATCCGTGTACCGAATTTTATCCATCAAGCTCTCTTCGTTTAGTAGTAATCTTATTATATTCGAACAGCCGAGCAGATAGACTTCCTCTTAACCGATTTTGCTCGAAATTTGACAAAGATCTACAAATTTAGTGTAAAGACTGTATACCAAATTTCATCCGTCTTGCTCTAAGCGTTTTTGAGTTATCGTTTGTTATATACAAACATAATGTTAAAAATGGGTTTTTCGAACTCAAGATTCGTCAGAATCTTAAGTTCGAATTTTTTGGTGATTACAATATTTTATCTATACTTTGTATGTCATATGGGAGGAAGCAAAAACGGTTTGGGGGTTCTTCGTCTTATATTTTGCATAGTTAGATTTAAATGCATGTAAAAACAACATGGCACCGAATGAATTATTAAAAAAACATATTGTAAAAATCTGTATACATAAAACTCTTTTAAATATTTTGTGTAAAATTTCTAAAGCATCATTTTATTATTATTATTATTTATTTATTTTTGTCTCTTTGGAGATTTTTGTATAACGCGATGTGTTTGATGCGTTTTGGAGAAACTGTAGAACTTCTTGCTCCGAAAAGAAATTAAGTACATAACTTTTTATGTATGGAAATAAATGCTAAATGTAGAACTTAAAGGGGCTTCATATTATAACAGGAATGTAAAAAGTTTACATTTTTCCATCTTTTAATTAACTAAGTACGAGGATCAGATAATCACATATTTAGATTTTTAAACTAAATACGAATCATTCATAGCCATCTTTATTCTAAATGAAGACCTCTTAGTTAAAGTGATCATTTCCCAATGGTGACCTGTAGTGACCATTAGCCATAGCCTGTTGGTAGAATCTTGTCTTCAGGACCGAAGGGTTTCAGGTTCGAAATCATGGTCATGTAAGCGGACCTGTTGTACATTTAACCCTTTGAACACGGAAAAGTAATTCGGTGCATAATTATTCACCTAATAAAAAGATTTGCTTATTGCTCTGAAAAATAAATATACATAATTGTCTTAAGATGAATTTCTTTAAAAAATTAATATACATCTTTGTACCATTCTGTAAGCGTTTTTAACAATTAAAATTGAAAAATAAATAAATAAAATGTCGAAATGATGCACAGTCTTGAATGATGAGTGAGAGGCACCATCCGGGTGCAAAGGGTTAATGCATCTGTGTGAGATGTTCTTCATCTGGAAGGCATGCAAGTAAGAAGGGAATGCGGTCTTCATCATCTATGGTTCAAAATAAAGAAGTCCGTCCAAAATGACATTTTTATTGCCACAAAGTTGTTACATGAATATAATAATTCAATGTATTGGTGAAATATCGATACTTTAGTTATATTTTCATATGGCTTAATTGTGTAAAAACATATGAAGTTCTTTGCGGATTCTTGCTAATATTTAAACAGCTCATTTCCAAAGCAGAATGTTTTATTTAATTAGATATAATTTTCTGTCTTCCGAGATTCGCATGCACAGAAATATAAAATTGTGTATTTACATATTACTTTTGTTTTGTATACAATTCCTTAAGAATCATCGAAATATTTTTCTCCCATTTTGTTACAGAAGGAGAAGATATTTCGAGCTTTTTTGCTTGTTCTTATCTATAATCAAAAGCAGCCTTCGTTTCCGCCCACCAAACGCATCATATTTCAACGTTTCTTTTTCCCTGGGAGGGCGTTCATTCATAACACCATCTACATGCACCTGAACCGGCTTCCGGTGAATGTCAGTTTGATTTTCGTATGCAAGTCAGTTTCATATACCGGATTATATTTCAATGCATATCTGAACGATATCAGAATCAACGTTGATCGAAGTGCAGGTCATTCTCGTTCAACCTCTTTGACAGCTTGCGTAGGTGTTTCTTTACTGGATAAGTATGATTGTAAATATCTATTAGATTTTAATTTAAAAGGATTTGTCATAAGGAAATTAAATTACTTTCATTTTCGCGGGAAATAATCTTACTTATAAAACTATTTTTCGATGTGATTATAGGTTAAAATATTATTGCTTAATGCACTCAACTACAGTAAAATGAGCTAAAACTACGTTTTTGTGATGAATGCAGTTCAAAAATATACTATAGAACAATTAACATAACCAAAGTGTTGATATAAAAAATATGCATTTAAATTATAAAGGATTAAAGAGAAAAATTACAGTAATTTCATGGATTCATAATGTTTTGTGTTGATTGGTATACATACAGTTTTATGTGAAGTTTTGATTAGCTTTCTCCTTTGAACTTTTCCCTTAGAAAAAACGTTAAGAGCCAAGAAATATTGTGTTTTACTTCACGAAACTTGCATTTTCCCGGGTGTGATGCATATTTTATAAAACAAATGTAGGTGAGTTTGGAAAAAGTAATTCTGTTACCCACCGTGTAATCGATGAAGAATAAATGAACACTGTCTTGTTTTTGTCGACATAAAAAAAGTATTCTTTTATATTTATTAGGTGAAATAAACCGCAAAATGTTTGGGCTGAAAAAGTTTCAGATTTGAATAGATAAACAATCCATTTAATCCACTAAAAGACCGCATGACCACTGTCCAGAAAGGTTTATTCTCCCTTTCTTTTCTTTACTTACAGATTTGCTACTAATTTCACGAGCACTCGCATTATTTGATTTTACGAGGAATCCTTCGTAGTCTCCGCTTTTCTATTGTTTTAATGATACGAAGCGTGTGAGTCCGATTAAAAATTTGTGTTTTACGTTCATTCACGAGTTGTTGATAACATACGCGGTCGTCAACTCTTTCAGTCATGCGTGTCGACAGATATAAGGTCATGGCCAAGAATCTAGTTGTTTCTGAATCTGATAGTTCTGTAGAGAGGAGGGAATCTTTTCTCATTCTGGGCGTCTCTTTCATTTCGAGGAATTCCAGGCACAAATGTAATTTTAAGCTCTCTTTCTCACTTTTCGCTTTTATTCTTCTAGGGTGGAATTTTTTTCCCCCTTGGAGTTGATTGAAGAATCGTTTAACCGTAGCATGTATTATTAATCCATGATAGGATCAATTGATGCGATATCTAGGGTTATCACTGCATAATTAGAAATTAAAGGCGCTCATTTTTTTTCGCACGTTTTTTTTTTTTTTTAAAAAAGTCATTCGATTGTGTTTTTCAGCTTGTGTACAGAAAGACGTTGCAATTACTTTGGATGTGATAGTGCCTGGACAACCGTAAATTTGATAGTTGTCAAATATGTTTATTACATAATATAAATGAGACTTTTGACAATAATATATTTAGTGCACTTTTAATAATAATAATAATAATATATTTACTTTAGAGTCGTCATTTTATTAAAAAAATGCTGATAATTTTAGTATTGGAGGCGAGGAATGCATTTGCTGGCAATATTTGCCTAATAAGAACATCTTTTCAAACTATTTGCATCAGTGGTCTGCATATGGGTGGCGTTTTCTTGGCCATTTTCACAAAGCGCAGATATTCGTGCAATTTTTTTGGGGCATATTAGCCTGTCTATATAAATGATGTATGTGAATTGTGTATTCATCACGTAATAGAATTATGGATTCTTTATTTACGGCATTTTTAGTTTTAATATGTTTTGGAATATTTTTATACAATAAAGCACTTTTTTGTGTCTATTTTCCACATCATGTAAATGGATTAATGAGATTTGTTAGATATACAGCCTGCTTCAGGTACACAGTTCTGGTATACAGTTTGTTACAGCTTGCTTCAATAAGAATGTATTGTTATTTTTGCTTTCTTTGATCATTTTAATGTAATGTACTTCAATATTAATTCGACTTTTTTTAAAACTATAGTATTTAACTTTTATTTCATACCAATTTCTTATGCGCGTACTCTTACATTTGGGTTTTACTTTATATGATTTTCCCCTCTTAATTATTATATTTAATTCTTTAGCATGTATATCCAGTCTTTAAATTTAATAACAAATTTTTTTGTCTTTATATTTATTTGCTAAATCTTTGAGTAAAATTTTATTTCTCTTATTCCATTAATGGAATCCAGCGTTTATGCGAACTAATCTCTTTGTGGAAAGAAAGAAGTCTGGATTTAATATTTCTTCTCTCACCACTGACTAAGGGAACTACCGAGCTTTAAATCAAAAACTTAATTTCTTTCTATAGTGGCAGTTTGAAGGGACGCTTGTTTAAAACTTATCAAGTTGCTTTTTAAAATTTTTCGATTTTAAAACCCTTATTAGATTCAATTAAATATTTAACTAATGAAATGTTATCAACTTCTTTGGTATGTGAATGTCAAATTCGTGTTTCTTTGTCATTTTATTGAATAGCCATACAGATGTACGCAATGATACATCTTAAATGTCGTACTTAGTGCCAGTCGAATGAGCAGGATCATCTGTTACGCCACTGGACGTTTTTGATCCATATGTCGAAAGAACAAAGGTGGCACATATATAATTTATTTCTTTTTTCTACCCGATAATAAATTGAAAGTTTTGAACTTGACACCCGAGTTATTGTTAGTTCTGCTTGCCTCGAATTTAGAAGTTTGACAGCAGCTTGGAAATTCTCGATTCATTTCAGACTAAAATAAAACTAAGTAAATTGAAACAAATATAATGAAAATAAAATGCAGTCCATTGCCTCGAATTTAGAAGTTTGACAGCAGCTTGGAAATTCTCGATTCATTTCAGACTAAAATAAAACTAAGTAAATTGAAACAAATATAATGAAAATAAAATGCAGTCCATTGAGATTTTCCATTTGGAAAGAGTTAATTTTGTGCAATTTTCTTAAAATGTAAATCTTGGCTATGTCCATGGCCTTAACTAGTAAGAGTTGCTAGCAGGGTTTCACCCAAATACGTCAATTAGTCCTGAAGTTTGTACTTCTTTGGGTCGGCTCTTGAAAGTAATTAATTTATGTATATACAATTTATATTCGTTAAGAATTGAATTTATTTTGAATGAAAAAATTTAGAAGTAGTTGAATGCTTTTATTAGATGTGTATTATTTGAGAAGGATCTCAAAATTTTGTAGTCTATCCAGGCAATGAATGGATGGCATTGGTATCTTAATTGACATTCTTCTCTCCATTTTGGGGTCAAACTGAGAGCATCTGAAAATTATCATATGGATTTTCAATTGATTTAGAGTTGGAATTGCAACTTCGTGATTAGACGAACTCGATCACTAATTTTTATTTCAAAAAAAAAAAAAAAAGCTAGATGCTGAGCATTCTCTTGACTTATATAACGGTCTTGAGTTAATTTTAAGAATTTCTTTAATTTCTTAATTTTTCTTGTATAAGTTTAAGAGTGTGTGTCCAGGGGTGTTTGTGCTCCGGGGAAACCCCGGAATTCCGGGGATTTTGAACTTCGATCCCCGGAATTTCCGGGGATCGTCGTTCAAAAGGAAGTAGGAATAATAATGAATTATTTATTTTGATCTGGGTAATTTTGTTTGCTTTTAAAGCAGAAAACGCAAGGTCAGTGTGTGTGGTGAAAACTTTTCCTTTCTTTCTCCAAAGGCAGTGATAATGCGTGAAAAGGGGGAAAAAACTTCTTTTTTGTTCTTTCCTTATTGCGAGTTATGACTCATTCCCCCGGTTCTCGGACATTCTCTTCTGGATTCTTTTCGGCAAGTAGGCGCGGCAGAAAAAAAAGGGGGAGACTTCGTTCCACCAGATGTGCGATAACGTGACTCTGGGTTCAAAGGTCTTATCTCTAATGGCGTGGCGCCAATAAGTAGAGAAGGGGGATTTTTCGCCGTATTAGCTTTTTGTCATTGATCGCTTCGCAACTTTTTTTTCTCCGCTGTGTAAAATTTTCGTTTCATTTATTGATGCACATGTAAATTTTTCGTTTCGCTTATTGAAATATTTTTTTATTTATGTACGCAAGAGAATTTCATTTAGAAATTTCAGCATATGAAACAGAAATTACCCCTTAAAAATTCATATCTAATTAGTTTTACAGCATTAGATCCAGAGCTAAGAGGTAAAACCAGTACAATATTAGCTTTTGAAAAATTATCATCTTTTATGTCCCATATTTTTAGTGATAATGAAAAGTCAAAAGTAGAAGCTGAAATAAGGTTATACCAGAGTGATATTGATATCACCAAAGAAATGCTCTACACATCTGATGAAAGTGGAAATCAAGTCAAGTGTACAATTGATAAATATTGGTCTAAAGTTTTTAATTTAAAAGATGATTTCACAAATGATTATAAGTATCCTACATTGGCTAAATTGGTCAAAGCCTGCCTTAGCTGCTTCCATGGCCCATTAGTGGAAAGTGCATTCAACTTAATGGATACACTTGTCACTGACTATAGAACCTCTCTTAAGATTGATTCCCTAGATGCAGTGCAGACTATTAAATATGATTTAATGGCTTCTAAAGAAACCTCATGTGAAAAATATGGCTCAAAAAATCCAATGACTGATCCAATTCACAAAGATCTCTTACTGAATATGAACAGAAGTTGGAAGACATATCAAGAGGACTTAAAAACATGTATTTCAGATGAGTCACCTATAAAAGTCTCTGAAAAACCTTCTACATTAGCAGAAAAGCAAACTGCTTCTACCTCTGCATGTGCAGTTCTCGAGGAAATTTCTTCAACTGTAAATGAGAAAAATAAAAGTCAACCTTCCTGCAATTATGAAGTTCACCACAAAAGAAAGACAAGCCCACAAACATCAGAAAATAAAAAAAAAAAGCAGCAGAAATTAGATAATTTTTTTTAAAAAGAATTAATTCAGGTAATTTAAAATATTTGCATAAAATGTAGTAATTTATATGTTTAAAAATTTATGGTTATTAATTTTGCAAAAAAAGTAATTCATTGAACTTTTATAATTAAGTCATTCAATACTTCATAATTGTAATTTTTCATTTCTCCCCCCCCCCTCTCGAAATTCCAAAATGCCGGTAGTAAGTCCGTAAAAGTTTCAGGGGATTTTTTGGGGTCCCACAAACACCCCTGGTGTGTGTTGATGTGCTTGCAGCAGTCTAGTGGCAGAATCCCTGTTTCTCTACCAAAAGATAGTGGTTCAGTTCCACCGCAGCATCTTTTAGATTCTTTCACAAACAGGGTTTATTTTAACCTTTAGCATTTTACTGGTGCGGCTATGGGAACATAAGATTGCAAATATGCATAGTTTAGTCTCAAAACCCATATTATTTAATTGTTTATTCAAACGTTATTGACAAACCGTTACTGAGATCGTAAATACTAATTTTATTTGCGGATCAAAGTAATTGCGTTTCTTTTAAGGAATTAAACCAACAAGTACAACCAGCAAATAAACATCTAATTAGTTTGGAGATGGCGAAGGAAGGTTAAAATTTGCCGAGGCTAATCGTCATCTCGCTGGCGTAATATGTAAATTTAGTGAGGATTAATATCATCCTTGCATTTGACCACGGTATGACATTTTGAGGTCCGTTGCAAAATAAATGGTGTATTTTACATTTTTTTTTTTTTAGTAACTGTTTTTGTTTGCTGAATCTTGGGTAAAGAAAAGTTCAATACTTATGTAGGGTATATATTTTCACTTTAACCGAAATAATACCTTTAAACTTTCTCCAAGCTCAAATTCTCATGAGTGTTAAGTTTCTTTATTGCTAACATTCATGTTTATTTTCGTTTGGTTGATGTATAATTCTGGACCATGTATCCACTTTTCTTTATATTTTATCGAAAACCTAAATTGACTGCTTGAAATTCATTTCGATAATATTAGAAAATGTCTCGTACACTTTTTCTCACTTTTCCCTTTTTCCATAATCGAATTTCATCCCATCGGCGTAAATCGTTTAGCTCTTTCGGCAGTTTTATAACGTGTGTTTGCAGCTGCAGGCTGCATTAGCTGCCTTTAATCTGTCCGGCATACTTCTTTTTATGCTTCTAGAAGTGTTGACAGACGCGTCGCCCTGGCGCCTAGAAAGGGACGGTCTCTGTGTTTGGTCGTTCACATTCCCTAGTGGTTGGAGGTTTCCTGCGGTGGGATTTTCTCATGAAAGCTGGAATTTTATCACTGCTGTTTTTTCTAAGCTGTGTTGATTTCGTTCTTTCGGAGATTTTCCAATACAACTGTAATTAGTTAGTTTCTTAGACTGTGAAATGATTCCTTTGTTTCCAAGAATTTCGTAAGAAATAAAATTAAAGCCGTATTTTGTCTTCTAAACAATCTTTATAATAATTACTATTTTTAGTCATTAATGTTGTTATTCTGTTAAAATATAAATTTCCAATTTCATTTGAATTTCACCTGTTACATTTCTTTGCTGCAGAGATAAATGATAGAAAAATTATTTAATCATATGTTAAAAATAATAAAAATGAAAAGGGTTTCAATTGGTTGATCGCAATGTTTGTTTAAATCGAAAACGTGGAGATCAAAATTAGTTCATAATGGCATGAGACTCTGTTTAAAAAGTAAATCGAACTTCTAGTCACATTTTATATTTTTAATTTGTAATGAATGTATAGGAATATTCTTTTATTCGATATTCATTGTAGTTTTTTTTTTTTTTCTTGTATTATTGTTTTCAGCTCCTCAGACTTTTAATGATTTTGTTTTGACATCCACATTTTTGATATTCGATTACACTAATAAAAGCGTGTTTTAAAATAATTTTTATCATTTTATACTTTTTAATCTTTTACATATTTCTAATTTATTATAAATATTTGTACTTATACTGAATCATTTTTTCAAATTTTCTTTTTGGTGGGAGTTTTTGAACGGAATCAAAATTTAATTAAAAATAACTTATATATAGACAATTTATTTTTTAAAAATATAATATGTATTATCTTGAAAACACATAATTGAAACAAATTTAAGAACTCTAATATATTAGGAAGTGAATGGAATATTGATTGCAAAATTCCATATTTACGTACACGGAACAAATTTTAAAAAAATTTGTAAATAAATTTACCCTAGGTTGACAAATAAATCTTATCTCTGATGGATAAATTTTGAATTAATAGTAAATCCCGAATTTATGTATGTGAATTCTTTAAATAAATTTTCATATTGCAAAAAAATATTTCAATACTTTTATTAATTTCTTTATATTATGTGCAGTAAAACAAACTGAAAAATTTAACAGTGACCAGAAAAAGGTCGGTGAGGACGCGAGGAACCACCTCGAAACGAAATATGATTTAAAATTCAATGAATAGAACTTCGCAGAGAGATTGCTTTTATGCGAAAGAAAATTTTAACTGTCAAGTTATCATTGAACAAAAATGATTTACTTAAAAATGTAACCCCCCCCCCCCCGTCGTTTCGGATACCGATTATCTTGGTGTTTCAAACGATTTATATGATGTTTTTCTTTCAAAAAAATTTGCTACTGATTCGAAAAAGTTCGAATCTAATTTAGAAATTTTGAATTCTCCAGTATGGTTGTATTAAAATTTGTACTATACTAATCTTTAAGCAGCCTGTTTATCTCTGTATGTGAGGAATCTCTATGTTATTTTATAATTCAATTAAAATCTCATTTTCGAAAAGTTGGAAAATATGACTTTTGCGTTTGGACTCTTTCTAGAGATTATATATCTGCTTCACACATATATTAGAGTAAGTTTCAGGCGTTCATTTACATTAAACTTATAGAAAATGTAAGTTATTAAATTTATTTTAAGTTAAAAATTATCCAAGTTATCAGAGGATTTTCCTAAATTTTAAATCCTTTTGTATTTTTGGAGGCAAAATAAATCTTTTGTCATACTCATTAAAAATTTTATCTTTTATTTAAAAAAAGTCATTAGAATGTTGAACGTCGTATTGCATGCTTGATTTCTGTTAATTAAGAGAGAGGGTGGTGGGGAATTGAAAAAGAAGAGCAAGTTCTTTGTAAGATTATGCAAAATGTATATTTAAGGATTTATGTTCTGATGATAGAAAACTATGCATGCGTAAAAATAATATTTAGAATAAATTTTTCTTGTTGAAAATTTGACCAAACAATTGTTTCTTTGTAATTTGGAGTGTTGTTATTCGTTAAAAAATTTTACTGTTAAAAGTGGCATCGGTTATCATTCGACTAATAATGACTCTTTTCTTTGTTCATTGTTATTTTCTGCACGAGAACTCATTACTATTATTTGCGTTGATTTTTTTTTTGTATGTGTTTGAAACTGTTTTAAATATAATGTACATGATTATGATTTCATGTTGATTATGGAACACTATGTTGTTGTATTCTTGCGATACTAGTATTTTTTACTTTGTGCGATCTGATTTATCACTTTTCTCATATCCACAAAGTTACCACAGCAGGTTTTTAATTTGTAGTCAGTATTAAGACAACTTCGTATGAAAATTAATCCAATAAATATATGAAACAAAGTTTTATATTTATAAAAATTTTGTCTTATTTCGAATGAAAAATATAAAATTA
Source organism: Argiope bruennichi (assembly GCF_947563725.1). NCBI lineage: Eukaryota > Metazoa > Arthropoda > Arachnida > Araneae > Araneidae > Argiope > Argiope bruennichi. The sequence goes on along the minus strand of NC_079163.1, from coordinate 103,380,344 downwards.
CACATTTTATAAAACATGTAAACAAGGAGCTTTTGCACTTGTTTCAACTCTTTGCAGCATCTCCGATTTTTTTCTATAGCTGTTTACGTCTATATAGTCCTCTTGGGCAATGCAAGGCCAAATGTTGTCTGTGTCTGGGAGCACTTTGTGCTCAAAGAGTTAATACTATTTCTAGTTCTTTTCCTTTCCCATGCTTTTAGTTTTATTAGTTTGTTGTGAAACGTGCCTGAAATTTAATTAATGAATTCCTTCATTCTTCTTGTCATCGTCACATGGGAAACAATTTTGCCTTAGTGCCTTCCACTGATGCTTTTTGGTGTGCAAAAAGTTTCGGAAGAGGAAATTAAAAGAAAAAGCTCATTAATTAACTCTTTTCACTTTTCTGCTGTAGATTTGTGTCGTAACAAACAAACAAAAAAGTAATTCCATGCTATCAATTGTAATGTTAATGATATTTCAGTTTCCGAGTGCTCAATCTTATAGGTTTTTATTATGGCTGATAGGAATCGGTATATTCTTGATACTAATATCATGATTAATATACAGTCACATTTTTGGTGAAGGATATTCTTAATACGAGCAGTGACTTAAAAATAAAATTACATCAAGCGAAAGGAAGGAAAAATATCTTCAAAACTGATAATCAAAAGTAGTTCCATTTGCAGCACAGTAATTAATACAAAAGTTTTTGGAGCAATAACAATATTTAATTTTTATAACATAATTTTTATAACTGTGTTAATACAATTATTTAATTTTTAAGGAACTGGGTACATATGAATTATTTAACACGACGAAATGTAGTGATGGATATGGATAATGTAGCGAATCCTAAAATGCTATGCAAGGAAGCATTTGCAAGAGTTAAGCTTGTGGGTCTAGGAAAATGAAAACATTGAGTGTAAAGATTTGTTGAACATATGATCTAATAGCTGATGAAAAAGTTAATGTATCTATTTGACTCAAAAGTTGGTAGTATTGATATTTTGTCAAACCTTCTCTGTATAAATTTTTTGAAAATTATTTTTGATTTTACTACTTATTTGCCTATTAATTCTAATGTTTGTTTTGATTTTTCTGCAAATCACGAGAATTTTGTTAATCACAGCTATTGTGCGGCAGTTAACCTCTGATTTATGACAGAATTTGGATAAGTAATATTTTCTTAAATGTTAAGATATAATTTCCGTAATGCCATTATATTACTTTTCTCGAACTGAGCAGCGAACCAGCATAGATTGCAAAGCGTCGAAATTTGCCTTCTTCAGCGAAAGATACTCTTGAGGGTTAGAAAATGATTTCGTTTCATATAATAAATAATCAACTAGAGTTCTCAGGATAATGCACTGATTATTTTTCTTCAATGTAAGCGGTTTTTTTTTTTTTTTTTTTTTTTTTTTTTTGTTAAATGGAGGACGCATGTATTCAAATTTTTTGATGCTATAGTTTGTGAACTTCAAATAACAGCTGATGATATTTTCTTGGGAATATATATATATATATATATATAATATAAATTGCCTCAGCGTATTTTGAAAGAGTTTCAGAATAATAGGAGGTTAAAGCGAGCTAAAATCATATTTTATAAACATTGCAATTGAATGCTTTGACATGTATTGTTGTATAATGTTGGGGAGTTCAAACTTTTTTTCACTCTGGTTTTGAAAGTGTTTTTTCAATTTCATGTCTAACCGAATTTAGTAAAAATTGCGGTTAACGTAATTCTGAATGCCGCTTATATACGTTTATCTATTATCCATAAAATAATAATCATTTCTGGCTAATTTATGCAGCCTCAATTCGTGGTAATTTTATTTTACGTTAATTAACTATGAGGCTAATTTTGCGATTTAAAAGTAATTCTCTGTTAATACTAACGTTTTTTAATTTGAATATGGCGTGGTCCAAATTAACACTAAGCATTAAGCCTATTTCGGTGTCTTTTTTTTTTATTTATTTATTTAGCTCATGATTTCTATTTCATCAATATGTTGGCGGTCATCCAACAGTGACAGGCTGAGTGAAAAGTATGCTGCTTATTACCGATGACTGACATAAATGTAATGTGGTAATAGAGTCTCCAAAATGCATCTAGTGAGTCAATTCATGCTCACGTGGTACAAGTCAAGTAAGCGATGCTGATTTAATTTTGGAAGCCATTAAGCATAATGGAAGAGTAAAAGGGACGTGATATCACAGCACAGCGTGCGACTATATGGCGATTGATATGAAATGGCATGCACAATTTTGTTTGACACATCACTATGATATTTTGTACTTTATTAAAACTTTGATATTATTTAAATAAATTGATTTGAGCGTTCATTTGATTCGGATCTTCTATCTAATTAGAATACATTTCCCTTATTATAAGTTTAGTAAAGAAGGAATCACTTAATTAGACATTAGGTGTGAATTACAGTCATGAGTCAGATGGCATCAACATCAGTTAATGTGTTAGGAACCTATGCGATTTCGATCTCAGGTAAGAAAATTGGACGTCACATTTATGTTACGCTGATAGCGAAAAAGTTAATAAATTGCAGTCTTTATCGGATGAAGCTTTCCGTTACCCTTTTATTTATTTATTTTTTTATCCTACACAAAATAGTAGGATGTGAAATGGAACGGCACTGTCTGTAATAAATTATTCTGCTCTGTTGTGGGTTTATCTTTATTTTTATACTTTCATTTATCAAATTACTTTTAATGAATATTACTGGCGTCATTGCTCTTATTACTATGATAGACGATGCATAGATTAATGACCGACATTTCCACGCTTCTGAGTGAAATGGCGTAATAACTTACCTCGCTTGGATCTTAGGCGAATTGGCTCGTTTTAATTAGACGCAATCAGATTGAGATCTCAGCTTTCTGATTTTATTTGTTGATTTTTCTAATAGTGGGACTTTATTGTGTTGTTTATCTCAAAAGAGGTTTGTTGAATTATCGCTGTGTAGAATTTATTGAAATTGATCAAGTGATGGGCATTAACTTTTTCATAAGAAAATATTACATTGAAAAACAAATGTTTAAAAATTCAGAAAGGCTAAAAGTGATATATTTCAACACTTAAAATAAATTTATTTTTTAAAAATGTAATGTGTTATATTGACAGTTAGCTGATTTTCAGGCGTGAAACATATTGTTAACAATTATTGTTCGATGAAGTTCAGAGCTGCAGTAGCAGTTTTTAAGGTCCGGCACCAACAGAATAGGTGTCTGAACATAACATGATTTAATATATGATGTGCAGAAAGGTAGCTTATCAATACATATTTTATCTATTAACCCTTATCGTGGGAAGATTGCTTTTTTGAAGAAAAGCAAAAAAAAAAAAAAAAAAAAAATGTATATAGGTATGTATATATAAAAATGTGTTTACAAACATTTAGGCATGTGTATTTTATAATAAACGTACATATTTAGGGGTACAAACATAATGTATGTAATAATGTATGAGCGCAATGTATAATAATGTATGAACGTAATGTATAATAATGTATGAACGTAATGTATAATAATGTATGAATGTTGTATGTATGGTATACTATAACAAAATGAATATAAGGGTTAATTGAACGTTCTTAGAATTCCTGTTATAAATTGTTTTAAAATTGTTAGCATCGAATTGATTTTTTATACTTATCTTTGCAGACGATATTCAACTATTAAATTAGGATTGGGCGATTATATGTGTCTAATTCAAGACAAACTAATTGATTTACATTTGAATTAGTGACAGCGTGGGGAAAAAAGTTATAGGGACAAAAAAAAAAAAAAAAAAAAAAAAAAAACGAGTTCCCATATTAAATTTGTAAAAATTTAGCAATGGTAATGAGATTTAGAAACTTAATTACAAATATGAGCATAACTAAAGAAATATAGTTTTTTCAACGTAGTAAGCAGAAGAAAAATAATCAAACCCATTCCTTAAAAAAATTTTCAAGGAGAAAGTTTATTGTTTGAGTGACTTTCCTTGCACCGTTCGTGATGTCAAATAAACATTTCCCGAACAAACAATCCTGATATTCTGATAACAAGTAAACGAGGTGATTTATTTCAGTTTCAATTAAAATGCAAATAAAGACAATTATATGAGATAACATTTATTTTTTGAGTTTCATATTTTCCTATCCATGTTTTTTATTATTATTATTTCGTGCCATGTATATTCATAAAATGTACTGAACTGTTTAATGCTGCTATTGCAGTTTAAGATTTTATCTGTGTATTTGGCAATGCTTGATTAATTAACATTTTGTGTACCTTTATTCAATAAGTGATTAAAATTGACGGCATATTTATTTTTGTACTTGCGAATAGCAGTATCCTTACGTGCGAAAGTAGCGAGTCACGCAAATAATCTCCGATTGTTTATGTTTTTAGAATCCAGATATCTTTTATTTAGTCATACCAATTTCAGTATTTTTCCGCTTTGGTGAGTTTACTATACTGCTTCAAAGCATCTTTAGTATAGACATTTCAATCATAATCAAGTGGTTAATTTTAACGTTGGGAGCGTAAAAAAGAGTCGAGAGCTGGTTGAAAGACTTAATGAATTTCTCTGATTTTTATCATTCTTGTTTGTTTCTATCTGTGCGTGTTTCAGTTTTTCCTTTTATCTGGTCAACTTCTTTTTTCGAACCTTGTAATCCTTGTTCCAAATACATGTTGTTTTTTAAAGACAATCATAAGGAATATTAGTGTTCCGAAATGCGGAGCTGCATTAAACTAACCTTCTGGATCATCAAGTTCCCATGTAGAACAGAAAGTGTATCATTTGTTTTTACCTCCAATTTTTATTACTGGGAATAATTGCAAACACGGTCGGATTAAACCCTGTAGGGGTTTTTATGCAATCAAATTTCCGAGGGCCCCTTTCTCCTTCTCATCTTTCAAAGCGAAATATTTTTATTGATTTTAATCTAATCTTTATTTTAGTTGCTTTAAAGTAACAAATATTGTGTGACTAACTGAAATAATGAAACAAATGTTCGTGAGCCCTTTTGTATGTGTTGGTTTTATCATATCGCTTATAAAAAAATTTAATTTAAAAGTAATTTTGAATAAAAATGATAAAAAATACAGTTTTTTAATAGAAATCAAATACTGTAATGCAAAACTTATCAAATAAATAAATATAATAAACCATTAGACCGCCACACTGAATTCCAAGTACGAAAAAGCAGCACTAGTTTATTGTTCTTAAATTTGACATTTAGCTTTAATTAGTTTCAATTCACATTCCTTGTAAAGCAAAATGAAAGCACCATATTCAGTACTCTGAAAATACTGTAAAAAACAATCAAGGTCTGAGAAGTCCTAAAAAGCGGAAGGATTCCCTAAGCATTTGGTTACTTGACTCAGAGTTCGAAGTGAATTATGTTTAAGGAAAATTATGTTAACTGATGAGTTAGTCTGTTATTTAACAGATGTTTTTTACGTATACGAAATATGAAAAGTATTGTTGAAAAATTTCACCTCGAGATTTTGATGAATCACCACTTTTTAAACCTCCCTTGAGTCTAGAAAAACTATTTTTGGAATTGTTTGTTTACTAACTCAAAAATGCAATAAACTAAATGACGAAATTTGGCATATGATATTTAAATCGACATGATAGATTTCTATGAAATTTTGAATGCAGTTTGTCAAAGGAAAGATTGCGTCCGTCCGCGTGCATTTGAACACTAACTCAAAAATGCAACGAGGCAAGATGATGAAATTTCGAATTTAGATTTGTCACCAGAATGTATATAAAATTTAATATATCTCCAAATCAGTCAATCCATCACAGTGTTGACTGTCACTATTTCTATTCGTTTACATTTGATGACTCATAAACGTGATAATTTATATGGATGAATTTTAGTGTATAATCTTTGCCTCAAATTATAGACCTGAATCAACTTTTAATATTAATATCATTTAACACATTTCAATCGAAGTGAGATTGGTATTTAGTTCGGCCGATTTGATATTGGCCGACATACTGTGTAAATAAATTACGCAAGGCCCATTGCCGGTTGAATGGTGAGTCTAGTGTCAGTGCTGGAATCTTTTATTTGAATTCATTTTGTCGTATATCCATCAACAAATGAAGTTTCTAAAATTCAATAACTTTGGTTTCTTCGGTTCTATGGTCGAATAAAAATATCTTTGCATTTTGGAGAGAAAAAAAAAAAAAAAAAAAGAACGAGTTGCATATTAATTTATAAAGTTTGACTTTACAAAACGCTATCCTGAAAGTTAACTCAACTCAAAATCACTTTTTCATTGAAGTCCGTTGTAACTTGCTGAATGATTTTTCTTTTAAGTGTGAATAATTTATATTGGTAAAAAAATGAATAAATTTTTATTTTGTATTAATCAGATTTTTACTTCAATCTGTAGCTTGCCATTTTTTTTTAAATATGCGACTTCATATATATAATATGCAGGAAAATAGAATAATCAAATGGATAATTGTACATATTGAGTTTCTTTAATACAGTTTACGTTTTCATACGTTTTAAATCGAGATGGTTTAATGTTTATTTAATAGTGCTGAAGTATCTTAACTGAAGTACGTTTTGACGAAGTTTTCAACACCACGAAATTAATCTATCCGACACTGTTTGGAGTCGCTGCCAACGTTTAATGAGATCCTTCTGCAATTGATACATCCGCCCTTTCTAAAAATATCGGCTCAAACCAATTAAAACATGACCTATCTACTTTTTAACGAGATTTTGTTTTATTTTCTTGATTCGGTTGAAAGATCACTTTGGCTTCATTCTTGGAAACAGAGTGGATTTTCTAAATCTTAACTGCTCATCGACCAAATGAGAGAGGAGATCTTTGAGATACGGCGTTCCCGCAAATCTTACTTAATTTTTTCTCTCTTTTGTTTGTAGCGGAATTACGTCGGCGTAACGTTTCAGCAGCACTTTTCGATTCGAAACGAAAAGAGACGGAAGTTAAAAAGAGATTTAGACACGCAATCTATCAAGACGGAGGGAAATATTGGCAAACACGGACCGCGCACTTGATGCATGGCAAACAGAATTGCCTGCACTTTTGTTTGTCCTTCGTATGTGTGAGGTAACAAGCAGAAGAGGGCCTGACGGATCGTCCTGTTTGCTGTGAGAGTGATGGGGATGGTTTGAAAACTTGATGAACGCCCCGCATTGCGGTGTTGTGAAAAAGTTGAATCAAATATTTACCCTATAAGCCCATGCAAAGCCATTTCCTCAAGGAGAAATAGATAATAATTTTCACTTAGTGCAGCAAACTGAAAATCTACTTTAATTCTTTAATGCTTCTCGAATATTGCGGAGGAATCCCTGCATTCTTTGTGAAAAGTTAGGAGCTTGTAATATCAAGCATTATTTGAATGCTGTATTAAGAAAATGTCAGTTTGCGTTTTTTTATATTTTCTACACGTTAAACTGATGAATAATGTTATTATTTGCAAAAATGTATTTGCATAGTATTATTTGGGAACAAAATTTTATTCGTTTTTGTTTTGAACATATGATGTAGATATTGGAGAGAAAACGTGATTTAGTACTTAATTATAGTCAGTTGCAACTTCAGCTAACCGTATATATATTGAAAGATGCATTCAACTTCGTTACTATTCGTAATGCATGCGTGTTTCTATTTGACGTAGAATTAAGGAGAGAAACAAAAATAATATCTAAGTTTGGTTTAACTACAAAGTTTCATTTCTCAGAATATAGATTCCAAGGGCTTAAAGCAGAATTTTGATATAGCATATCAATTATTTTTAAATACATTTGCATCTTATTCAGGACTATTTGACAGGACGTAATGATACATTGTACAACTTTCTACTTTGCCGATTTTCTTTCTGCTGATTGAAGTTATTAATGATTGTATTATTTTCTGAATAGAAATCGACTATTAATACAGAATAAAAGATTTAAGTTGCGGCTTTCTTTGAATTCATAAATTATCATGGATGGTTAATTTCCTTTATAGGCCCATCTCCATACATTTGACCAGATCAGGATTTCATGTCATAAATTCAGCATTTTTTTTTTTTTTTCTTCTGCTTTCAAAGTATTTTAAAATTGTAATTTTCAAAGTATAGTTTTCAAATGGGTTTTAAGATTTAGACGATTTAGTGTGACTTATAGAATTGCAACATATGTTTTTCATTATTTTTATATATTTGTCCAAAGTAAGCTTTAAATTTCTGGCAATATTTTCTTTATTTTTCCTTCATTTTGTTTGCCATATGGAGACATGTAGGTGTTTCTGAAAATAAAAACTTCGTATTCACTGTAGAGTTAATTCACAGTTCAGTTTTTGGTTATTAGCAATGTGGTTTAATTTTAGAGCTAAGTACAAAAGTATTCATGAAAAGTAATTAATGTTTCTTGTATTCTAATTCATAGTTTTACGAAGACAAATGTTTTAAAAAATGCTTATCTGATAATTTTTTTTTGTATTTAACTATTTTTCAACTGTTTTACTTTTTGTTTTTATTGCTTTAGAAAACTCAATCACATGATATAATTCATATTTCTTAGTCGCCAACAATACTACTTTTGGATGGAAAACTTAATCGTGCCATGAAGCATCTGAATGTTCGTATTTTTTTTTTTTTTTTAAATCTGTACAAAAATTAAACTTTTTTAAATGCGAAATTCCGTCCTTAAATTATTTTCCCATTTAATGGAAGTGAATATACGCTATAAACACATATAATGCACTCATTTCGATTTTATTTAAATAAAAAATAACGGTTTTGTGGCATTTATTATTTCGCATTCCTGAAATTGTTTCATTTTTCTAGACTTTTTTTTATATATATTTTTTAATTCTTGTTTTTATTCTTATTGTTTATATTCTATTTTAATTCTTGTTTTTATTCTTAATATAATATCTTGTTTTATTTTAATTCCAGCAGCTTTTTATCTTGCAGGCATATTATATTTTGCGGATTAAAATGAACAAAACCTAACATCTTTTACTTTGTTAATAAACTTTCTTGATGCGTATCTATACTGACAAGATAGGACGACAAAATTGAACTAACTTCCAGCGATTTAATTAAAGGGAAGAAAGATACCTGTCTTCTTGCGTTAAGTTTATGAAAAGAGAATTTCTCTCAGGATTTCTTTATTCTGGTTCCAAACTGCCGACAAGAATTGGAAAACACATCCGACATCGTGTTATCTCGAGAAGCTGCCGAGCTTACATTGATGCCATGGTGAACCAAAATTGGATTTTCTTTCTAGAGAGATGGTAGAAGTTTGGCCTGATTTCATTAATGGTGAGACAACTTCAGCTCGGAAAAAGCTGAATTGTAAATCAATCTTTATCTTTCCTTCCCCTCCGGTATTATGTTCCTTTTTTTGCCTCCATATTCATAGGTAAAACTAGTCTTTTCCTTTTGTTTTTCATCTTTCTCATGCATTTCATTTTCATTTACTTCTCTTTTGTTCTGGGAATTTTTTTTCTCCTTTCTCTTCGTGAATTTCTCTTCTGCAATTGCATGTATAATATCTTCTTAATTGCATCTTAATGTAAAACGACGAGCTTCATTTTAAAAATTCCAATTGTAAGTTAAGATGGAGTGGTATTCCAGTTTCTTCTGTCAGCATTAGAATACGTTCGAAAATAAATCGTGTATTAATAAAGAATAGCTTCCATTGTTTCATGTGGTTGTCAGGATTTTAGCATAGTTGATTGCTGTAGTTTTTTTTTTGGTTTCTTTTTTTTTTTTTTAAATATTTTAATTATTTTGAAGAATTCTGTTGTTGTGAATAATAAAGGAATGATAATGTCATTAGATAATTTTTTTTTTCTGAAAAATTCGCCAGTTTGAACCTTTAACTGAATATAAAGCAGAGATTTTAGTAAATTTTATTTGAATTATATTTAAAAAGCAAAGATTAAATTAACTGTAAAGTAAAAATTAAATTTTGAAAAAAAAATCTTGTTTTTAAAAGGTATGATCGAAAAATCGATAAAAATCACATTAAAAATCTTTTTATAGAAATATATTAAAAGAATTTTTTTAAATATTAAGAAACAAGAATTTCTTTCAGATTCCTATCATTACTTTAAAAATAAATCATTGTAAAAAAATCAAAATGATCACGCTTTTTACTGAAAAATCTGGTTAATGTTGGTATATAACACATAAATTTTTTTTTTTTTTTTTTTTTTTTTTTTTAAGAATTCGGGAATGCACACTAGGTTGCTCAGTAAAAATCATGATTTACTGCAATATTATCTGTAAGGGTCACTCTTTCAAGTTTTCTTGGGTTACAATTATCAAAAATAATGCTAACTCATGGTTTCATTATTTCAAGTTGGAGCGTCGGTAGACTAAAGATTGAATCTTGACATCGGAATCGGGTGAGCGCTGGTTCGAGACCAGATTCCACATAGATTCGCCGGCTGTATGGTTCTGGTTCTCTGTTTATCGCCTATTTTTTATCGAAAGGTCGTGTGAAAATTTGTCTAATAAGATACTGGCTCAGGTCTCGGTTTTATCATCTGATTATGATTCAAAACGGTGAGGTCTATTTCAAAATAGCACTCGGATAGGTTCAAAATGGGCCGTTAATCTAGCAAATCAATCTTTTGTAGAAAGTTCTTTTTATAGTTAATTGGATCTTAGCCGCCTTTGACGACCAGCTTATTCGCCTAGATTATTGACTTTTTAGATTGCTAGATAATTAATATGTTATACATTTTATTAAATTTCAGTAATGTTTTATTTGATACGATTGAAAAACATGAATTTAATTGACGGGTCTTCTGCAATTTACTGTGGGTATAAAATTAAAAAGTGTATATACTACGAAATAAAAGCGGAAGTGAAAATCCTATTTCGGAGATAATGTCAAAAAAAAAAAAAAAAAGCAACCTTTGTCTTATTTTTTTAAATTGGTAAAACAGTCGATTAAATGTTTTCACGGATGAGTTTAAATTTCATCTTAGCATTGATAAAATTAAGCATTATATATAAATAATTTAAAAAAATTAAAAATAAAGAAAAATATTGTATAGAAATGAAATTGATATCATTCAAAAAATAATTTTTTGAGCTTTAAGATAATGCAGACTTACTTTTTTTTATGACATTTATATCCATTTTATGAGATTTATTTTATTTTTTCATAGTTAAATCATAGCGATTATCCATCTGAGATGGTGAAGCCTATTTTCGCTCTTGATAAAATTTTTTAGTTTGACGCCCTTTTTTTTTTTTTTTATCCTTATATCTTCTTTCCTCTGACTGAATGGAATTTTTGGTGACACGGCGAGTCCACTCCAGAGTATTTTTTAATAATATTTTGCTCCTCCACTAACTAGCGAAACGTTTAATTAAGTGCAGCTGTAAAAACATTCAATGGAGCAGTCTGAAGCGTTTGTATGGCGATTTGTTTACGTCTGGAATATCCCTGTTCGGCAGTAAATAATAAGAGTGATTTCTGTGCCAAGCGCATTAGCATTTAATATATATAGATACTTTTGTCCCTTTTAAAATATGTTTTATAAAAGTTCGCCCAGTTGAAAGCGGTAGGTAAAAAACATGATGCATATTTCAACAATAAAATTATTTGTGCGCGTTTAACGTTGTCAAAGTACTGTCATTGAAATGCAATAAAAAAAAGGTTATATATAAATATTTTTGCGACAGCATTAATTTGTTTAATTCCATTTTTTACTGCTTATTAAATAATATAGGTTTATAAGTGCATTTTTTCTTCTTTATATTTAGCTTTATGTATTTTAAAATATTTATAATCAAAATTATAGTCGTTTCATCTTTAATCAAAATATAATTATTCGGATGTTTTTAAAGCGAAACTTTCCCCTGATATAATCTTTTCAACTATAGAGTGATCAACGTATCTAAGTAGGTAGCAAGAGATTAAAAAATATATTCATCGCTGTAATATGAAATGACACAAAGCATTATTTTGACACTTAAAGGTGTAATCTTAGTGACGACTCGATTTAGTGACTTAGCAGAAGTAGATTGTACATAATATTTGTGTTAAATCACAAAAGCGCTTATAAAGCCCATTCTTTGACACGAGTTTTTAAAAAAGGTAACGCTTGTGACCAAGGCTGAAATCATTGTTATATAGCTATTAAAGTTGTAAAATAACTTTGACAGTGATATAAAATGTATATAATAATTTTTTTTATCAAAATAAATTTATTTTTTCGACCCAAACAAAATGCTATGCGCAAAGATATGAAAATAATCAATTGAGATCTGTCTTTTTTGTAAATAATTCAGCATTTTAATGGAGATAAAATAAAATTGGTTTTGCGATATATTGCGTATTTTCTGTAAGAAAAAACTATGTTTTATCTTTCTTTAACTCTCTTTTCTACAGCATGTCATTTTAAAGTTTGATCGTATTTACGTTATCTTTCCTCTTAAATGTCTGCATTATTTTAACGTTTTATCATTCCATGCAGTTTTATCTTATCTTTTCCGTTAACTGTTTTTAAAGCTAAAATTTAATTCCATATATACTTCAGTCCTTATTTATAATTTCTTTCTTTCCTTAATGATATAAAGGGTGATCAAGAAATAATAAGGAGGTGCTCGGAGCCCTGTAACGTGTTATGTGCTGGACGAAATATAACAAAATTTGGCCACCATGCACATTAAATTGTGCGGTTTTGGATTTGTCAAGAAAAAAAAAAAAAAATTAGTACCAAGAAACGCCGGCAGGGAAAATTCTGGCGCCTCGATCGAAAACTTGCTATAATAAATGTTTTTCGTTGGTATTTGGTGTTTTGTTATTTACTACTTCCTTTGGCAGTTGTGTATTCTTTTTTCACATATTATGCGCTTGCTGCAGCGCCAAGATTTCCCTATCGGCGTTTTTTGGTGCTTTTTTTTTGTGTGTGTGTGATAAATGGAAACCGCATACTTTAATGCGTATGATGGCCAAATTTGTTATATTTCGTCCAGTACATAAGTTACAGGGTTCCGAACACCTCCTGTTATTTCTTGATCACTTTGTATATATTTAATAATATATAGAAGACTTCCTTAATGATACATATTTAATCTATTAGTTCTAACAGATTTTCTTTATTTTTTTTCTCTTTAGACATTTTGTACATTTAGTTAAGAGTTAAAAAAAAAAAAAAAAAAAAAAAAAATCCTATTTTTTATTGCTAAGTTTGGCCATAAATTCCATGAATTTTTGATATCAGTCGATGAAAGTAATTTCTCAAAATGGATGCGTTCCTAAATACAAATACACGAATTGTTTACATTTTGAAGTTATGTTTCAAAATTTGAATATTACAAGCATAAAATCCCAGAAATTAATTAGTGAATATTTTGAAATTATTCGCATTGTTTCCGAATTATTTCCAATATGTTTTTAATACTTACTGTACAAAGTTTTCTGGATGAAAAAAGTGACACAACATATTTTCTCACATTTACCGTGTGTCGAGTTCGATGGCCTTTTAATGGGTAGGAGATTACAGTATGGAATAGAGAGTAGGATGCATTTGGCGAGGTGTTTTCGTTATCTCTGCTTTTAATCTAACTGCAGTGCTCACGATTTCGTTCATGGCTGACCTGCAAGTTAAACTGACGTCTAAGTAACTATTCTTTTTTAAATGGTAGGAGTTATGTGCTTTTTTTTTTGTGGGGATAGTTTTTCTCGTGCTTATCTATGTGCCCCCCAACCCCCTCGTTAGATATATATCCTGGAAACCCAACTGGAATGGTCTCCCCGAAATTTTCTCGCATACTTTCTAATAAATGTGCTTATTTAACCTCATGCCATTAGCGACTAATAGTTACGAATGAGCTTAATTTTCATGCAATGTTTGACGATTAATCTCTGGGATGCGGGTAATACACAAATACCAGAAAACCAAATGTATATTTAAGTTATCACATTTATATGCTTGCGAAAGTACTGAACGACAGATGGTCAATCTCTTGACGGATTTGGTTCCAAATTTGATACATATCTGTTTTTTTAATGTTAAATCTCAATACTAGATTTTATCCATTTAGCTCTCTTCATTTTGTAGTCATCGTGTTATATTCGGATAATCAGACAGATAGACATCTTCTGAATGGATTTCTTACAAAATTTGATGGAAATCGACAAATTTGATGTAAAATGCATATTCCAAATTTCACCCGTCTAGCTTAGACAGATGAAATTTGTCATACAGATATAAACATAATTCTAAAAATGTGCTTTTTCGAACTAAGGAGATCTAAAACGTAGAAATTCGTCAAAATCTCGAATTCTTTGACGATTAAAATATTTTCTATCCAGATATTTCGCAATCGGCGGAAAAAAAAATCTTAAAATTGGAGCTATTAAATAGTTAACAAATCAGAAATGTAGGAGTATAATGGGTTTATTATTTCAAGATTTTTTTTACGAATAGATAACTGCAATATAATGTTGGAAATCAATTGAATTTCCTAACATTCGAAATTTCATACATTTCTTTTCTTTGCCTACCCGTAAACGGAAAGCAATCTTCGAGATATACGTATTTAAAGAAAATAAATACTCAAGTTGCGCAGAATTTTTTAATATAAATTTTTTTTTAAAAACATTAATTTCAGTTATTTAACATTTAATATTACTGAAAATGAGAAAAAGAAAACAGAATAACAATTTAGTATTAACTTCAGATAGCAACGTTCGCCTCTTCCTGTTTGCCATACTGTATCTAAAAGGCAAAGAATTTTATATGAACAACAAGTTATACATTTACAAGTTATAAATTTTTAAAAATTAAAACTTTTTAATCTTATTTTCGAATAAGTTACGCGGTGGGATACACACAGTTCCATCAGTTGTCCAATATCAAAATTACTATAAAACATCAGATAATGTGCTTTATTTTATTATAAAACAATTTATTCATTCTTAAATTTTCAGAAATAAAAAAAAAATGTGTACCGTTATGAAAGACAAAATTCATTGCACGCAATTCATTAACCTCAATAATTGCAATGTTAGTGCACTAAAGTATTTTGATTGATATAAGTGTTTGTTTTCACTTATTTATCTCTGGTTCATAGCGTTGGCAACCGAATGAAAAACTTTAAATAAAATCGTAAACTTCATGACTATGAGTAACTTCAACCTTTCTTAGTGGGTTAAAAATATCCCTCCAAAAACTAAGCAAAAGGGTGGAACAATTTCTAACTTCCTAGCTTCCAAAATGTTAAAGGAAAGATAGAGGAAATAGGAGTGAAAGAAATATTGCTAGTGTTAAAGAAGGAAGAGAAAATGCCGATAGTTTTTCTAAATTCGGTGATTATTTGCTGTCAGAAGACAACATAAAGCTCTTAAGAAATATGATTTTAAATTTTCAAAATTATTAATTACTTTTAATTTAAAATGCTACACATTGTGTGGGATTCAATCATTTATTAATACTAATTAATGGAGGCAATTCATATTGCAAATGTAACTGCGCGGCATTTCTAATTGCTACTTACTCGTTGTCCTACGCTTTGTCATATCCTTTATTCTCATGAAATTGAACCGCACTAATTTTCTAATATTTTAACGCTGCTCATTTGACGTGTATCATGTGGGAATGAATTAACTCCATTACACCTATATTTTTCTAATGCATACTAACTCGTTTTTTGCGCGGTAATGAATCTAATTTCTTTGAACATTTATCTTTCCGCAAAGCAATGTTCTTGGTTCGGCTCTATAATATACTAAAATTTTTAATAACAGATATATAATAAATGTTCTGAAATATGTTTTAGATTTTTTGAAAATTTGATGGAATTCAACGTTTAATGAAATAGCGCTAGATTATCGGAATTATTTGAAAATCGCAACTTTTTAATATCCCTTGATATTGAGTATTTTAGTCCCTAAGCTCCCCCCCCCTTTTTTTTAAAAAGTCAACTTCCAGTTGGAACAGTGCTTTTAAATGACGCAAAAAAAATATACTTTTTGTAGGTTTGGTCAATAAAAGTACTTCTGAAAAATAACAAAAGTTGTATAGAATTTTTTAAAACAATTTACTATTTTTAAGTTGATTTATACTTGAATAGGTTTCAGTATTTTATGTTTGTGTTGATACCGATGAACATCTGGCTCAAAATATGCAAATTGTGAGATTTATGATAGGTATTTTGTAAGTTACACACTAGTGATATATTTGGATTCAGTATGTAGTAGGTTGGTCCCATAACTAAGCTATAAACTGTTTTTTGCTAGTTGAAATAATGCTTTAAATGACGTAAACAATTATATTTTTTGTGGTTTGAGTCAATAAATGTACTTCTGAAAAAAATTACAAAATTTGTATACAATCAACTGATCCTATTAGTCATATTTAATAAACTGCTCTTGGCACACCAACATTTTAAACATAAAAAGCTCCACTCTGCAGCTATCAAAACTGGCTGAATTTCGAGACTTTGAATATCACTATTTTAGGCGATTTTAAACTTCTTCAACGGCTGTCTCAAGGCAGATCATCCAGTCAACAGACTCCTTTTCCCTCGAGTGACTGGTTGGTTATAAATAATGAAATTCAAAGCGTCACAATTCGGTCAGTTTTGATAGCAAAGCAGATGACTTTTTTATTAAAAATGCTAGTGTGCCAAAAATTTTTATTAAATATTAGTAATAAGACTGGCGGGCTGCATTAAATTTATACTTCGTAACTTTTTTCACTAATATATGCATTGACTGAAACAACACAAAATATAATTATTTACGTCATTTAAGGCATTTTTTTTTTTTTTTTTTCCATTTGGAAGTATATCTCCCTTTTTTTTAATGGTTTAGGAAAAAACTATAGAGCCACGAGTAGAGTATTGTAGATATTGAATACATTATTTTTTTTTGTCAGTGATATTTTCGTGTGCAAACGAACACGCAGACGCACGCACGCACGCACGCACACACACACATTTTTATGATAAGACCGCTCACCAAATTGAATTATCTAAGTCATTCGTTTTTGAGTTATCGTGTTCACATACATTCGAATATAATGACCGACAAACGGTTAACTATTTGTCGGATTTGGTCCAAAATTTGATACCTGTCTACAACTTTGATCATAAAGCAATAGGATGAATGTCATTCTTTTGTTTGCGCGTTTTTGAATTATTATATATTAAAAAAATTAGGTATAAATTAATTTGGCGCAAAGACCATATGCTAAATTTAATTCATCTAACATTTTAATTTGAGTAGTAGTGTTCATTGTTTCTAACAAGGAGATTTCGTGGTCGACATTTTTTATATTTTCTGTTCTTATTTCTAGTATCTGAGAAGTAAAGATGGTTTAAGGGAAAACGATGAATCATGTGATTGTTGGACGAAGTAAAGTTTGAGAATATTGAATTTCACCTCTTCATTTAGAGTTTTATTAGTACGATTGGTTTTTTTTATATAAATTATAAAAAGTAATTTTTATCTTTATAATTTTTAAAATTCGCATTGATTTTTTGATAAGTTATTAGGTATTTAAACCAACTTATTAAGTTTGAATTACAATTTCCATCTCTTCTTCTTAAAATGTTTAATGATTTTTTGTGAAGAATTTTTGTTACTTAAATTTATTGAGGACAAAAAATAATGTTAAACCTTCGCTTTGAGTGTGATTTTCTACAGTTATGAATATGCGTGACAATATTTTTTTTTAATTAAATCTATTTAGTAAGTGAATTATCGGGAATGAATTTAAAATTTCTTTTAATTCAAATTTTGATGAAATATTTATTTAACTTGGTTTGAAAATTTTCATCCCTGACTGTGAATTACTGTTGAATAATAATATTTCTTGCTGTTGTAGTTTTGACGCATGTAATTCCTTTAATATTACCGAGAAAGACCCTGAAAACATAATTGAAATCATTTCCTGCCTTTGTTAAAATAGAGGAGCATAGCAGAAGCGTGAGAAATTCAATTTGTTCTCCGAAAGCAATTATGATTTTATTTGTTAGATAACCTTTACTATTTTGGTTATAAAAAAGCATTATTTTCTTCCATGCCTTATTTCACCCAATTTTTAAAAAGATATAAAGAAACTGTGTCGATATGAAAGCTCTTATCTGATTGTTTTAAATTCATAACCTTTATGCGTGCTTAAGTCTTATTTCATCTGAAGATTAAAGCACTTATTTTTCATGAAGCGTTGAATGTTAGTTGTATGCAGTATCTTCGTATACCTCTATATAATACATAAATTGTGTTTGGTTTCGCTGATAGCTAATGCCACACAGTCACTTATGTCTTCTAAACCCTCTTATTATACGTAAAATACTTTATTTTTTATTTTTATTCTATTTCACATGAAATGATTTATTCAGTTAATACTAGAGTTTTACTCGTTTGACCACTTTACTGCCCCTACGATTAAAAGGGTGTGTCGAAACATGCCTCTAATTGGGCATAATAGACCTTGTCCTTTGGGAAGAGGTCCATTATTGTGCATCATTGTTTTTATTCTTCAGTATCATCTGCGTGATAACGAAATGATGGGAATTTTTTTTAGTGGCGTATAATTGTAACTATACTTGCGTGAATTAAATCTTGCCAACCATAACAATATACATTCTTCTTTTCTAAGACCTATATGTAAAAACTTCGCAAGGTTATCTCTGTGTAACATGTGTAAATAAGTTGAAAGCTGCTGGTATCATCATCTCGAAAAACAAAGATAGGGATATGTGTGGGAGAATGAGCTATTATAAATCTGAAATCTTTATCTGTAAGTCATTAGTTGTAAAGGAATTTTCGTTATAAACTTGACTATGTAATTACGATGTTAAGAACTATGAGAAGTGGAATTATTTTTACAAACAAATTTAAGATGATTTATGTGGGTTTGACTTTCTTTTTAAATAAAATGCTGAAAACGTGCCTGTCTGTGCCTTTGATAAGTCTGACTTTGCATTACAGACGAGAGAGAGAGAGGGGGGGGGGGGGAAAGGGATTTGATTTCTTTAGAGGGTGAAGTTTTAGTTGTGAAAAATTTAATTTTACATTAAAATTGAGTTGAGGCTGAATTAAATTTATTCTGGTAAAGGAAGTAAAATTTTGATCGTTTATTTTTCTGCCTGGAAATAATGAAATTCGTCTTCTTTTTTAACTGTCTGGATTCTTCTAAACGAAATGGTGGAATTATTCCATTGCCATTTTATGTCTGATAGTGATAGAATTCCGCTTTATGCTACTAAAAATGTGCAAAATTGCAGATGCAGGCTAAAGGAAAAAAATTATTATTTAATTGTAATAACATACCATAGAATATTTTTGTGTTTTTGAAACCTTTGTAGAAGTAATATCAGTTAAGAAGTTGGCAATAAAAAAAAGTTAATAATATTTTATCATACTTTTACTAAGGAATAAACCATAAGATTGCACAAAACTTTTTAAAATGAAGTTTAAAAATTAACTAGCAGCTTTTATGCTATATAATCAACATTCTTCAAATTCTTGTAAAATAATTTTTCACTATTAAACACCTAAGGAGATATTAATTAATGAAATAAAAAAATTATAAGATGATTCAATTAATTTCATTTTAATAATACTTTGAAAATTGATATTTTTTCCGTGCCTTTATTTTTGCTTGTAAATCTTTGTCATTTAAATGATTTCCTATTCCAACTCTAATATTTTTCAAATTATATTAACCAGTAATATTATATTTTAACAGCTCATTCGCATTTCTTAATCCACATATGAATTGTATGGCATAAAACTTATTTGTAAAAATATATTTTAAAAAAATAGATAATGAAATGCGGCGATGAATAACAATCTATTCCTTAAAACTTCTCAATATATGTGCAATAACAGACGCTAAGACGAATATCAGCTTTAATTCACTACCTAGGAGGTAGTGAATCCTAGGAGGATTAATCAGTCATTTCTGTTTTTCTTAAGCAGTAAACAAAATAACTGCCATTCCCAGATGGGTAAGCTGAATCTATCGAAAAATGTCATCCTCACAATAGAATTAAAATGAAAAACATTTTTTGAATAATTAGGAAGTAGACGGTTATATTTCATTTTAAAGCCAGGTGTGATTTTTATGAAATAAGAAAAGAAAACATATTAATATACTGCTCAATGATTTCTACAAATGTTTTTCTGATATTTGAAGCAATATGGTATATTTAAGTTTTCGAGTGCTGCTGTTGCCATAGTAACTGGTATTTCACTGGAATTGCATTTTTGAATTACCGCTGTGAGAATTTTTTTTTTTTTTTTTTGCAAGTGTTGTGAATGATAGGATTTGCATTGTAAGCTGCGAGTTTGTTGAATATTTATGAGAGTTAGGAAGCGAGTTTCTGATATTGTGATAAGCAGCATAGGTGTGTAATATTTAATAAAAGCAATGGGAACTTTGCATTTTATCTATTTTGAAGTTTATTCATTGGCTGTCTTGCAATATGTGTTTACTGAAAAGCAAAATATCATTTTGAAAGATTTCGTATTATTCCGAATCATTCTTATCTCTTTTCTTATTCAATGAAAAGATGTAGAATCGAAAACAAAGTTTTTTTCATAAAGCTGTTCCTTTTACTGTTTATGTATGATACTTGAATGGGATTTCCATCTAAGAACATTCAAATTACATTTCAACAATACTTCATAAGGTATTAAAGATGTACCTAAACTGTATTGTATTTCATCATCTTTTTAGTTATTTATTTATGTTTGCAGTTCTGTTTTATTGGGTTTTAAAGGTATGATGAAAATGGAATTTTGAACATGAATAAGTTATCCCCTTAAGGCAAACTTCATTATTTATTTGGTTTATATTTCCTATTGATAATCGTATCGAAAGCTCATTCGTTTAAACAGTTTTCTAAAGCAGTAATACCAACTGGTTTATTGCTTTAAATTCATACTTGAATTTTATCCGGTGAATTCACACCAAATAAAGATTTATGCGTATATATCAACCTGCGTAGGTGGTTATTTAATTTGGAGGAACGGAACTCGAGTAGAAATGACTCAAAAATGTAATCTTTTTAAAATTCTGAGAATAATATTGTCAGTGAAAAGGGCTTATGTTCCGAAGTCCAATTAGCGTGCAAATTGCATGAAAATTTTTGGGTATTTTATTGGATAAGCTCATTTTGCTATATTGACATTTTGAATATTATATGAAAGAACCATTTTCATGTTGCAGATTCCATAACATTCATCTTCTGTAAAATTTATTTTTTTACTGAAACTGTTTTTTTTTATTCATGCATTTTCTGAAGTTCATAACTAGACATAATTTATTTAGACGTTCTCAGTTGCTTAACGTTTCAAAATTTCTGTTTATTGCAGACAGCGTTCTTTCTTTGGTACAACTGTTTTTTTTTTTTTTTTTTCGTTTGTTTTGGGATATTGTGAGGAATAACAAAGAGCTAAATTTTTGCAGAAATTAAAGTTTTTTCCCCCCTTTTTTAATACAGCTTGTTTTTTTTTTTTTAGAGATAAAAAAAGAAGTAATCAATAAAATAAAAAAAAAGTAGATTTTGATCTTAATATCAGGAACCTTAAAAATTCTTTACGTTGTATGCGTAGTATTTTTTATTTGCAAGTTTCAATATATTTTTCGATAAAAATAACACAGTAAAAATATTGAATGCATAAAATTAAAACAGTGAAAAGAAAAATTAGATTATCGTAGCATCAGTGATAGAAATTCTTTTTTAGCGTTTACTTGCAATAATTATAATATTTAAAACATAAGTCCGACTGAAAGTGCGAATTCTGGTATAAGTGGCGTCGCGTAGACCGATATATCATATCCATTGGAGAGACTGCGGTTATTGATCTGAATGAATCAACAGATATCCACACTTCGTCATCTTTTACTCTTAAGTGGGGCTGTCGTCACGCCGTTCCCGAAAATTAGAGTAGATTTTCGAACGAAATAATGATAGGGTTAAAATTATCTGACTACCTAAAATCGACATGTTTAGTCATAAAAGCCTGTCATTAAATTGTATTAATGTTGCAAGGAAAAATGTATGAAATGTGGATTTCCCTATATATTTTAATTTTAGTGAGGCCGATTCTTGGATAGAGTATGCTTTAACAATCGGATTAAAACCGTTATAAATACATCTACATACTTAATATAGTTATGATAATTAAATGGTTGTTTTAAATACTAAACAAATAAATACCATTTGATTTTGCCGTTTATTATTGAATAGGCTCTTTTGGATGGGAAAATATAATTGTAATATTTTTCTTATCTCTAATTATTCAAATTCTTTTTGGCAAAATTATGTAATTGGTTCTTTTACTTATATTGTTTACTCTTTTGAGTTTTCGTTGTAGTTTTTTTTTCAGTCTTCGAATTGCGTCCATTTAAATTAAACCCTGATTACATTTTCTTTCTCAACCTGTAAGCAATATAGTACAACATTGTTTGATAATGCTTTTTCTTTTTCCCGTTGCGAATGAATATTTACAAGTTCTTCCTTATTTGTAATGTAAAATAAATAATCCAATAACATCATTCATGTGTATATTGTGAAATCGTTTCATTCTTAAAATATTGATACGTTTCTGCTTTTAATATTGTTTTTTTATAAGATTTTGCTGATATTATAATATTCTCTAAAAGGGGTTGTCGCTTTTTTTTTTGTGGCTTTCAGCTTGGGTGATTGTAATATTTACATCGTGCTTCAGTTTGGTGCTAAGCTTCTGTCTTTATCCATCGCAATTTTAAGTCAAATTGTCGGAATTTAAGCTGTACATCATATTTTTTCTTATTTAACTCATTGTTGAATTATTTCCAAAAAAAAAAAAAAAATTATATAAAAATTCAAAGATTTTTTTTAAAATTAAAGATCTATAAAATCACCAGTATACTGATGCTTAAAAAAGTTAGTATATTGGAGTATAAGATGAATTTGGCTAGTTTGTGCAATTGATAAATATGCGATTTGTATCAGCAAATGTTCAATTTTTTTTTCTTGTTCTGTTTTCATAAGCTTGGTAGAATACTAAAATGGCGTTATTACCTCAGATCTATAAGGTACATCGTTCGGAAGCCACTTTCCTGATAAAACGTACTTACGGTAATTATCTTGGAATGATGACACCCGAATGTGCGGGCATTCTTTCCCGTTTCTCTTAAGAGGCATGGCACCTTTCTGTTTAATTATACTTCACGCATGGCTATGCCATTAACAGCTCTATCTGATGATTAATCTATTACAGAAATGATATGCATCTGCCTATATTGTTTTCGTAGATGATTTATTTGTGAGACTTTCATTATTTCTATGTGAAAGAGTTCTCATGGGCTTGCTGTACACGAAAGGTTAACACTAAACATGTATTGGAACTGCCATTGGAAAACGGTAATTTGATTGCTCATGGTTGGTTTAACGTTAACATGGCAATATATTGATTTTTTTTTTCTCTTTTTGTTTCTACCATGTTTTAATGCATGTTTTTCATGTAGTTCTGTGTTATTGTATGTTAACACATTATGATTAGGTTGCACATACTTTGCATTGTATAAAATATGTTAACTTACGAATAGTTTTATCAAAGAATATGACTAATATAATTGTATAAAAATGTTACTTCTGTATTCAGTGGTGTAAGTAAAATGTGTATAATGATGATATAAAAACTTAAAACTTAGTGTTTTATGATAGAAATAAAAAAAAAAATCAAATAGTATGAAAACGATTTAGTTTATTTCGAA
This sequence comes from Argiope bruennichi, assembly GCF_947563725.1. NCBI lineage: Eukaryota > Metazoa > Arthropoda > Arachnida > Araneae > Araneidae > Argiope > Argiope bruennichi. The sequence continues at coordinate 103,356,626 of NC_079163.1, read as the reverse complement.
AATAAAGCTAATATTTTTTAAAAATCCTTTTAATAATTATTAAATTTTATCTGAAATTTCCTATCTGTAGATCTATCACAATTTATTTATTAATAAAACTGAAATTTAATTTTGTCGTATTAGCTATTGTTCAATATCATAGATTTTTATACGATATTTCCCTAACGCATATATAATATTTCAAATTTTTAACTCCCTTGTTAGAAATTTTTTCCTCACTAAGTCAGACTTGGTTGTTTCCTGGGATTAAATAAATTTTTCGTTCAAATTAGAACTATTGTGTCCAAATCTCGATTTCACCGGCGTTTCGCTGTGTATCTGGAGATTATAGTTGTTAAGTTTGTGGTTTCTCAGACGTCCTCTCATAGGTGTGATATGAAAGTGTATTTATTGAATAGGCTGCCAACTGAGGAGTTTTAAAACCCTTTGAGGGGCGGGGCGGTGGTATAGTGTCTGTTTCGCCCTTTTAAAGATTTTTTATAAACTTATTCTCTTCATTTTATCTCAAATTATTTTAATATATATTTGAATGTTTCTTGTATTTAAGAAAACTATAATACTTGTTAGAATTATTTAGAATGTGGTAAAATAATTTTAATTTCATTCTTTCTTTGACAATGAAATTATTTTTTTACGTGTAGCAGAAGAAGATGCCTTTAGGAATAAATAATCGCCGTAAAAGTATTTTTGTTAGGTTCAATGAATATATTCAAAGCAAATCTAACCGTCTAAAATTCGGGGATCAGTTGCTTTTAGTTCTGTTTGAATATTATTTAAATTATTACTTATTAATAATTTGATTTGTGTAAATTGTTTTTAATGAATTCCATATAATTTGCCTTTAACCAGTATTTTAAAATGAATACCTGTACAATGAAAAAAATATAAACATTTAATTGTATATTAAAATAAAAGTATTTAATTAGAAAAAAATATTATGGACATACGTCATTCCACCCCTTTTTAGGAAAACTTAACGCAGAAAAATTTCTTTAAGTATAAAATACTTTATTGTCAAGTTATAGAACTTTGAAGTTTTTTTTAAAATATAGTGTCCGTTGAACGGTGGAATCTGGCAACAGTTCAAAATAAAAGTATCTGTTCCATTTAGTTTGCAAATTTATTAAATGTTGCTTGTTAAGACTAAGTAAATAAATAAAAAAAATAAATAAACAAAAAAGCAGAAAAAATGAATTTGCATAATTTTTAGAATTTTGAGTATTATGAATGTCTTTTAAATTATTTCTAAGTACATTTTAATGAAATTAAGTATTTTCTAATTTATTATTTATTGAGTGTGCATTTCTGGCATCTTTATCTTTAATTGTCAATAGAGTGAAAGAAATCTTCTAGATACTGTATAACATATTTGAACAATGTGTTTCCGTGTCATAGGTTGATGTTTAAAACCTTATCTTTTTATAATCGAGAATTTTACCTTTTACATCTAATTTTTAATTAAACAAAATTGCTACAATGTGCAAAAATTCTTACAAATATTTTTTGAGAAAGAAACTGAGCTCATACAAAATATTTCGGATTTTACCTCTATATTTGTAAAATGCATATAAATTTGTCATATGTATTTTCTATCTTCTGGTTTACGTATAACAGGTTTACTGCATTTTCAAAAGCGGGAACTCTATTTTTTGAGTTAATAATTCGGTTGCCTATTCTATGAATGCATATATGCTTGCAATTTGCGTAGAAAACATACATGCATAGACATGCCTCTCTCATTCCCAGTTTCATTTTGTCATTGCTTGCTTTTCCTAGAAACGCATTTCAGGAGGAAGATGGGGGCTGTACCCTTATCCAATTTCTACCATCACATATCCCTGTGTCTCCCAGAGGACTTAAACTTGTGCTCAAAGCGAGCCGTCACAAACAAACAAATATTTGAATATCCACCATGTAAGACACGTACCAGATACAACTTTTGGAGAAACGAGATTGTATCTTATTTAAATCAAAGGGATTTGAAAGGTGTATACCAGTAACTTGACATGCCGCGCAAGGTAATCGATCGCATTTTCAATGAACTTTCTGTTTGTTTTGAATACTTCAAAGGTAGGTAGTCTATAGACATACATCCGAATGTTTTCAATTCTGTATATTAAGAACTATTTATTTCCTGCTAACTCCTTCTCTTAACATGCATCTTTGTGATGAAAGAATATAATTGACTAAGTACTGAGTTGGATATTTGATTTTCATCAGGCATGTTTAAATTAAAATACGATCTTTTTTTTAAATTGTTTTAGTAAAAATGCTCATTTCGAGTTTTATGTTCTAGTCGGTTTCCCCCATCCTTTCTTGTTTATGAATAGGTTTCAGTTTTCTTTTCCTGTTTAGAAATAATAACACTGCTGGTGTGTTGATTTCCTGTTTGATTTCCGTTTCTTCCCCCTCTCAATACCATTTCGATATTTTCATGTTTTTCTTTTTGCTAATATTACTTAAGGGGAAAAAAAATCTTGTATTTTTTTTTTTTTTTTGTGCTTACGAAATATTTTAAGCTTGGCATTATTTACTGGGAAGTTTCATTTGAAATTTAGTTTTATTTACCAACAATTCTATTCTTAATGTATGGGACCGCAATATTGTTGTGCTTACAGAAGATACGATTTCATTGCATTCGCGATGTTCTGAAAATGTTCGTTTGAAAAATCAGTTGTCACATAATATTTGTCAAGAAATGAAGAGTTCTACTTTTATAATTAGAATAAAAATATGAAGTAGGCATTGTAACACATTATTGACAGAAGACGTTAATTCATACTTTTTGACACTTTATTGAGTAATATGTGGAAATTAATATTATATACTTTATACAGCATTAATGTGTTCATTAATGATAACTTTCTATCAAATACAAAACTGGAAACTAAACGAAAAATGATATAATTAAAATGTTATTTGAGGAGTCTTAACCAACCGATGTAATTTCTATACTTATTTTAAATATAGAAATCATTCCTTTTATTTCACAACCCTATTTTATCCAAATAATATTTTCCGATTCCATTAAAGATGAAAAATTAATACGCGACCCCAAACTTATGTATAAATTGGAAAAACAGGATAGTAAAATATTAATTAATGGCAAATAAAACGATAGTAATTATGTATTTTTTGCAAATTTTCTGAATTAAGATGCATTTTGGAATTAATATTGTGCACTTGTTGAAGCGCTTAAAGAGCACTCACTATCTATGTGTGCGTTCTTGGATCAGAATTCTTCAAAAAACCCATTTTTCTACATATAATTTAGAATAGTAAGAAAAACTTCGTTGAATCATGAAATGTTATAATTAATGGTAATTTGATGTATTTCAACGGCGTACAATTAATGTGATTAATCGGTTATTATTTATAACCGGTAAAAGTGTTTAATCTATTAATCATATTAACTGTTTGCTATAATACTAGCCGCTATATAATTAATTCCAACCGATTAATCATATTGGCCATTACGTATGCAAAATACAAACTATTCTGAGTGAACGCTTACAAATGAAACTCTGTAAACTCCACAATAACCTAATACTTAGCAGAATACGTAGAGAAAGCAGCAACATAACATACAATAAACGTGTTCACCCCTCTATTTTCTGGTAACTTTACATTGTAAGTCGTGTTTTGTGTTTCATTAGTATAGTGTAGACAAATGAAAATGCATTTTCAAAATCTTTTTAACCGATTGAGTTCAAACTGTGATACATATCTGCAATAATGATGATGGGACTGATTATCAGATTTCGTTTTTGAGTTATCACGTTCGTTATATTCACGAATAGACAATGATAGGCAATCAACAGGCTGACGGATTTTGGTCTAAAATTTGCTTGATATCTATATTTTCAGTGTGAAAATTATTTACGAAATTTTATCAATTTCGTTGCGTTTTTGAGTTTATGCTAAAACACATAATTTTTTCGAATTCGAAAAAGTCCGAAACGTGAAAATTTCTCAAAATTTTTGACGATTACAGTCTTTTCTCTCTCTATATTTTGTATTTGAAAAAGTAAACACGTAAATCCAAAGGCATACTTATTTGATTTGATACAATAGGCATATAAAACTAGCAAGCAAGTTTAATAATGAATGTCAAATTATATTATAACTTTAAATCATATGCAAAATGTTAAATAATTTTGTGCTCATCCCTCATCTTTGGAGTTCCTATCTGCAGGGGAAATTCGTGCAGAAGTGCTTGCTATTATCTCTCGGCTATTCAATTTATTTTTCTGTAGGCATTGCGACTGAGTGGAATATTAGAGATAACTTGTGCGCTATCATTTTCACCGCTAAGGAGGAGGAGGAAGTGAGGAGATAGCTTCTTAACGACACGAAACTTCCATCAACTGTCTGAGGAATGTGTAGAGATTTTCGCTCCCTCAACAGGTTGCTCGCTCGATTTTCCACATTTATGGTATTAATTAAAAAGGATTCAGTTTGTTTCCTCAAACGCTTCTTAAAATAATTATGCCGTGGTTAATTTTCGCCAAACCCTTAAGTTTGGAGAACTTTCGAGAAGAAGTTAAGAGAAGTTTTCGAGGATGCTTTAAGGAATATTTTCTCCTTATTAATATATAGAAATAAACCGGATTTAAGATTGGTACGATTTCATTAGTTGAAAGGAATATGACACTTTAATAATTCCGTAACTAAGCAACAATTAGCAACTGTAATATTATTCCGTATTGGAAATTGTTTCATTTTATTTTTTATAAAAATAAAATAAAAAGCGACGCGTCACTATATTATATGTTAAAAATTTCCTTGCTTTTGATGTTTGGCTGAAAAATTCATTTATTCTTAGTTTTTATTTCAAATATAGAGAATGTATCAATGATGGGGGGGGGGGTTGTTTTTACATCTAGATTTTAGAATACTTTTAAGTAGTAACTGAACCTTTGCCATAAAAATTCTTTGCTGTTGTGATTTGTAACAAAAGCAAATAAATTATTCGAGCGTCATGAAGTTTATACTAATGTAATAAAGAACGTTCAAGTTATATTGTATAAATTAAATTCTTAAAGTTAGTGGAAATAGACTTCTCAAATTATTTGACTCCAAGTTCTATTTAAAAGATGCATACTTTTTTGTTTTGCTGTTTTATTTAAAAGGAAATGAGTTTGTAATGATATTTGTGTTTAGACTTGTTATTGCCTAATTGTAAAGTCTACATCCAACAAATAAAAAATAGCAATATTAACCAAGTACAATATAATGTGTACGACTAATAAGTAGATTCTTATTTCTTGTTTACGATGATATTAATGCGCGATCTAATATTTTTTTGGTAATTATTCTCTGCAAATCAGGGAGGATATTTATTCCAAAAAGCATGTTGTTAAGGTTAGGCGTTTTCTCAATTTGAGCTGTTTCCGCCAACCACTTTCAGTTAAGGAATCTAAATAAAAGCAGCATTAAGAGGAGGGAAAATATATATTCTAGTTGCGCATAATTCTAATGAAAGATATGATGGTAAATCAACCATTTATTTTCGCAAAACAAAGTTAGGATAGTGTGGATTCTTTTTTCCCCCCTCTTCCTTCTTTCTTTCTGGTATCTTCTTCTCGAATATCCTAATGTATCTGTCCACCCTTTTTCGCACTTGGGTATCAGATCTCGTTATCCAGTAATTCCCTTATCGTCCCCTTTCTTTTAGCTTCTTGGATCTGAATGAAGCTCGGGCAACATTAACGGGTCTTCTGATCTTGAAGATCGCATCGTAATTTGTTTTCGTTTACGATGGCTGAGCAAGTGCTTTGCGTTGCCATAAAACTGGCATTCCCCGATGAATTATTCATCTCTCATACTCGACATGCAAAAATGACTTGTTGCTTTCCATACCAGGAAGAGCTAACTAACTGGATCTATTTCGAAGTATTTCGTCAACAACTCCATTTGACCATTGAACGCCATATACTTGTTTACCATATGTTTTCTTCTCTTTAGAATCGATTGCATGCTCTTCTTATAAAAACATTTTGTTGTTAAACTGAATTATGAATTGATTTACCTCAAAGGAAATTTTATATTTAAACTTTTCTATATTTAAAATACCCCCACACCCTCAAAAAATGTGTGCATGAAAGAATATTAAAATAAATGGATTTGTCATGTAATTTAAATTTAGTTTTGCTCCGTGATTTTAATTTAACTGAATCAAATTTTTTCCACATATTTTCAAAATCAAGATCTATTTTTATTTGTGAAATGGCCCTGTCTAATCTTAAAATTGCATGCTGAGCATTTTCAATGAGACTGATCTTATCGTTAGAAATTATTTATTTTTCAATAGCAAGAAATGTGATTAAAAAAAAATATCTATCTTCGTTGGACCAATGTAGCTATAGAGTTCGAAAAATATAGATTGAAATTATTATCTCCTAGACAGGTAGGTACAGAATCTGGTTTAAAAACGCGTGCTTTAGGTAATCTTAAACGGCTACTCTGACTCGTTCGAAGGCACACGAAAATTTTGAATGATTGAAGCGTCGTGACATTCTAAGGTGAGAGCTATGGTTGAGTCCTAAAGGCTACGGTATTATTTCTCCCATTGGGGGCTGTCCCGCCTTCGTTAGGGGGTAGGCAATTCTGCATTATTTCTGTATCTACCAGAACCAACCACCATACCGGAAGCTTCTCACCTCCATATCTGAGGTGCCTCCCGGGTGAAGCGTGGCTAAGTTATCAATAATTACTAATTTTCCTTTGTTTTGTATCTGCTGGTTAAAATTTGTTTTTAATATTAAATCTAAAATATTTGGGTTACATCTGTAAATCACTTCCAGCACTTTAATGTAGGATAGTGTTTAACAAGACCAGTATGATTATTATAGTAGGTTTGTCGCATTTCCATCATTGTCATAATTCGTTCTTTTAAAGCGAGATTCATTATGTTGTTTATGAAATAATTAGATTTAAAAACTTAAGTTTAACAGGGGATAATACTTGTGGTTCCGATGTTTACGATATAAATTTTACATGTTTGATTTAATGCTCATTTTCATAGAAAGCTTTCGCATTCTATTGATCATTTTATCGAGTAACAGAGTTGTTTGTATTTGCCATTTGTTTAAATTGGTGGCTGCAAATTGAAATCTTTTGAACTTATTTTCGACAGAATAATCTTTAAAATCGATTTCTTTTAATGCTTTCAAAAACATCATCCAAACGATCTCTTTAAAAGGAATTGAAACACGCCATGTATTTATTAGCATCTTCAATAACCTTTAATTTATTACTACCTTATATATCCCTTTACTCTTTCAAATACATTACATTTGGCTAAAAACAAGTTCGGAATCTGTTATGTGCACTTCTGCAATAAAGATCTTATCCACGCAATTTTAAATTAGTTGAATACTTCCTCAAAACAAACTCGTGTGCGATTTAGAACTAATTAAAATTTGATTAATTCTAATTGACATGTACATTTCGTTTGATCTCATATCGAAAACAAGCATCAATTATCTCCAACCTAAAAAAGAATTTATTTGAATCGATATTTTATTTTCTACTGGTGATTTAAAACGATAAAGTATGAAATGCATTGTGGAAGATAATTTTTAAAAGGATTAGCAAAACTATCCAAATATACGCAAAACTACTTTTTTTTTTTAATTCCCCGGTGTAATTTTTAATCGCATTACCTGTTGCTTTTTAATCTTACTGCTCGTTCACTTATTAGTGCTTGGAGGAAATTTGAGGATTTATTTTAATTAAAAGAGTATGTGCTTCTACCAGCGTTTCTGGGTAATTGCCTTGTGGTTTGAAAAATAAGTTAATTGTTGCTGTTCATTAATGAAGAGAAAATTTTGGTATTTGATTTTTTTAAATTCCGGTTTCATGTTAATCCTTTATTTACATTTTTAATGAGATCAATTTTTATAAATCGAATAATACTGTGAAAAAGTAACCCTTTCTATAAATAAGACTTGTATTTATCAGGTTTCATGGCTATTTTATTTTTCAGTTTTTATAGCTAGATTATTCATTCTGGATCCAGATTATAGTCTTACTTCTGTAGTTCAAATGTGTTTATCTGTTGGATTATTTTTTTCTTTTAACTTTTAAGCGGAATTTAGATGCCATTAAATAGCATTACTTCAAGAAACCCCCACCCCCTTAAAATTAATGTTTAATGTTCATATTTTAAATCCACACTCAGTTTAATAGAAAACGAGATTTTCTTTCCATTTTGCTATGCTCCGAAGTTTATTTAATATAAAGAATGCCTTTCAAACCGAAATTATTTCTTAATTTTCTACTTTTTTAGGTGATGGGGTAATTTTCTCAGGTATTTAGAACGATTTGAAGCCTACAGTCATATGGCCTTGCTGAATTAATCATGTTCTGTTCATCCCTTCCCCTTCCAAGGCTTTTATCTGTCTTTTACGAGTTGCTCACGACAAACAGTTTACTGAAAGTGTGTTGCGATTTACTTTCTCGAAACCTACTTTTATCTTGTCAATGCATTTCGCATTGGCCAGTGAGAGGGAGGAGAAAGGGGAGGAATATCATCATTTTTCAGGATTCGGTTCCGCCAAGATTGCTACTGCTGCTCTTTGCGATCTCTACGAATGGCACAGTCCATCCCTTTATACTAATATTTTATGATTACCCTTTCCGTAAGTTGCGAGTGAGCATATATCATTTTATGTTTGCTGTCGTCTTTGGACTTGTGTATATGCACTTTCCGAGAAGAGCTTTTTGAGCTTTGGGGTCTGTCTAGGATATAAAAACCCGCCTTATTATGTTTTCTTTCTCTCTTTCCTTTTTGAATGAATAATATTTTGTTGGAATTTGATGATTCATTCTGAGGCTTATGGATTTATATAAATGCTTGGTATATTTAATAATTTCTTAAGAAATTAAAATTTTTATATGGCCTTATTTTCTGAGTATTTTTGCGCATTTTTTATTTTTCCATGGAATTCACTAGTGACGCCTATATTATTAATTTTCTTCAGTTTAAGTCGTTCAATTAACTACGTAGGTATTAGTTTATATGTGTCTTTATAGACTTGTCTGTTTTTAAGGAATATTAAGTGCCATAACAGTACGTTATTGAGACGGTTAAGACGGGAAGAAACCAATTTTAGTGACGGTTCAGGTTGACGCTACAAGAAAACCTACACGGTGTATTGTTACGTCCAGTGAATGAATTCTCAATGAGGTTATTACGTATTTAAAAATAATTTATGTATTTCAAGAACATTTAGTTTTAAACTTCAATTATCAGGGTGTAATAACTCTTTAAAAACGTATCTCTATTTAACATAATCATATCGTTTCACTTAGAAGCTTCGTTACAAAAAAGATTTGTAAAAAGGAAATATGTAAATTACGTTATAAAAACGAAGGAGAAAGGGAAGAGAAGAAAAAAAGAGACCGAAACTTGCTTATCTTTATTGACTTTAATTCACACCCTAAACTGCGAAAAAAAAATTGTGCTATCCTGCTTTACACAAGTTTTAGAACAAGTTTTCACAAAACATTTTTACTTTTCTAATGGTTGAAACATATTATCTATAACATTTTCTTGTAATTGTAGCTTTTTGTGAGTTGTCTTAAATGTTGTTAGCATATCTTCTTGTGAAGTTTTTTAATATATCTTCTTCATTTTCACCATCTTTATTCATTATATTGTCTTCATTACTTTTGTTACACTCTGTAATATTTCATGCCCCGAAAGGTATTTAGCAATTGTTGTACCTTCTTTATTATGAAGAAAATTAGAGAGTTTTAAATATTCTGTAATGGTACAAGAGCATACGAGACCATGAAAATCTGGTAGATTTTGTTGGAGTTTAGATAACTTTGAAATCGTGAAACGTTGAGGGATACACACACACTTAAATAGAAAATATCATTCCTTGTGTGGAAAGTAAACAACATGCAAATGTTATTCATAGCTAAGGTTTTGCAAAAAAAAAAAAAAAAAAAAAAAAAATCGTTAAATCGCAGGCTGCGTTAAGTGGAAGTGCTTTGAATAGTGATGTAACCGTATTTCAGATATCAGATAAAACTGCTTTGTGTAATTACTATTTCCTGCATCTTTAAGATACGTAGAAATATGTGTTACTTCATTCACCGATATAGTATGTCGAGTTTGCTACCTGCTCTCAGTTCTTGGATTTTTGCAGGCATTGACTACTACTGTTCGTTTCAGTATCACGGAATTACCACTTTTCGTTTATTCTGCCTCACTAAGGGGTGAGACGCGGAAGGTTGTACGCATTTCCGGAATTTACTTTATTGTTATATGCAAACATCTCCTTTCATCTTTCCTCTCACCCCTATTACAGCGAATTAAACCCATCCTAACGCATTCACAAAAGTACTTAGGGTTTTAGAATCCTTTGGCAAACAATAAGAACCACTCCCCAGTTTTTATCTTTTGAAAGTCATTCGTGTCGTAACGTATTTAGGTAGAAATATGGTATTGTACTATTGACTTTCAAAGGAAAGGACGACTTCGGGACTGTCTCCGCTCTGTCGAGACTTCTTTGCCCCACCATTGAAAGAAAATGTGAGTTTCTTTAAGATAAATGGGTTCCGTGATGGATTAGGAATGAACAAGATTGGAATCTGTGACCTCGAAATTGAATGTGGTTTTACAGAAAATGCGAACGCCCATTAAACATTACATAAATTTATTAGTTGAATTTTGCAATCGACTTATCGAATTTTAGAATAATCTTAAAAGTCTTGTGTATCTGAGAATACTTTTCTTCAGGTCTTATGTGCAACTTTATAAAGTTATGAATTTTACTTCCTCTACTTGTGATCACTTGAAAATAGAAAAATTGGAATGACTACTTTCTTGGAGCAACTAAAATGATATCTCATGAAAAAGTTCTATTGTCTATGATGGCAATAGACATATCTTGTTTTTAGACTGAAAAGTTTTAAAATGCCATTGATTCATTTCAAGCATGTGAATGTTTCTTGTTACATCACTAAACATAACTCAACTAGCTTTACCTACCTAAATTTTATATGATGGAATTTTAGAATTTTCAAGAATTTTGTGGTATTCTCCTTTGGTTGTTGATATTTATGTGATTCTGTAGCAATCTATTAGGGGATGTCTCCTCGGAGCTTTCCATGTTTATTAGTTCTAAAGCTGCGATGGCTTGGTGACATAGTCAATGCTTTGTCATCGGTCGAACGCTGAAGTAAGTTTGGATGCCTGAGAAGATAATGATGGCACATACCACTGAAGTGAGATACTTTTGTAGGCTTAATGCATGTTTAACCCATTCTAGGCGGATTCACACCGCGTGTGCAAAGAATTTCCGAACCAAATAGATGGATGCAATGATATTAAATTGCAGTTATCAGTCAGTATTGAATTTCGGCTTCTGAGGAAAGTCTCTCTCTCTCTCTAAAAAAAAAAAAAAAAATGTGCTGTCTCGAATGGGTTAATCTAGTTATGGATCAAATATTGACGAAGTCTGAAAGTTTGATTTTGTTCATGTCATTTTTGTCGTATGACCATTATTCAGAAATACCAGGGTCTATCACAGTATTGCTTTTCTTCGAATCAATACATAAATCTATTAGATAAAATCTAAACGAGACTTTCAGTTGGTAATAAATCATTTCATTCCTAAGTTTCGTCTTGCATTAAAAATAATAAAAGCATAATAAATTTATTATTATTTTTTATTTCGATTATGTTGCTTTTTTTTATTCCAGCTTATATAAATAATTGCATAACTTATCAAATGATCGAGATTCTATCACTAAATAACTGAAAGCTTTTTAAAAATTATTTTTTCACCCACTGGAAAATTCCCCTACGTGATTTTTAGTACAGTCCGGTAACTAACTAAATTGCTACTACCTACTTTAATTGAGGAGTATCATTCGCAAATTTATTAGTTGCTTAGTTACCCCCTCCCTCTCTGTCTTGGCTACTTACTGTGAAACGCAAATCTTTTCTAAGATTTCTTTATGGCTCTTTATGTAATTGGAGGTCGGACCGTTAGACAGACAGAGATAGAAATGAAGATAACTTTCTATCAATGAATCATAAATCAAAAACCGGTTTGAATTTTTTTGTCCTAAGCCATTGCTTGAGAATATTCATTAGTTCAAACTCCCAAAAACTATGTTGTATTATATACCGCGCTATGTCTATAAGCGTCGTATTCTTTTCAAGAATTTCTTGATCTTTGTATTATGTTGCTTCTGTGACATAGTGTTTCGCGAAACTAGTGAATCTGAAGAAACAAACTCTAATTTCGTTTGGAATTTGTATTTCTGAAAACGTTCGGATTTATTTGCTTCATCCAACAATTTTTTTTTTTTTAAATTCTTTTGTGCTAATACTAACTAAGATGTTTTTGAATTAGCTATATCAGTGCAATTGATTTCGCCAGTTTCGAAATATCTTCATTAGAAGTCATTGATCTTCTAATGAAAAGCATATAATGAAATAATGGCATCTGATTGAAAATTCGCTTGAACTGTTACCTTTTCTCTAATATATGTGAAATTAAATGGCAAAATTTGTAATTTTGTTTCAGCCAGTCTTGTTTGTTTTCCGCATTTTTTTTCTAGGAATATGGGGAAAAAAAAAACAAAAAAAAAAAAACAGGATGATTCTGAAATCATGGTTCAAACTGACATACTCGTATTTATGCCTCAACGCGGTACTTTTACCCATACATTTCTATACAAGAAGTAATTATTTTAGTGAGCTGTATCACAACCAATATTTGTCTCATGATTTTAGACATTTTAAACTTTATAATGTATTTCTTTTCTTAATTCACTAGTAAGTGCTCTCTCTAGCAATCTGCATATGCTTTTGGTACCGAACTTTTTTATATATATACCTGTGTACGTGAACTACTCTTAAAGTTTATCGGGCGATTTTAAAATCATTCTATATACATAAGTCTAAGAAATATTTGGAAGTAAAATATATAAATTCTTTATATATTGTGCAGGCCCATGTTATATTTTTCATTTCTTTATCCTTTAACTTATTCTTATAAATTCTTTGTTTATAGATGCAATTATACAATTTTATATATACAGATGCTGTAAGAATTTTTTTTAGCTTCATGTTGTTACGCATTTTTCTTTTTTCTATAATTGGGGAAAACGCATTATGCATTTGTAAAAGAAAACAACACAAGCTATTGATACAATAATGCCATATATTGCATCAATATTTTGTGCCGAATAAACCTCGTAATATTTCTAGATTTTTTTTTTGTGTGAAATGTCGCCCAATATATACATAGAGTAAACAAAAGGAATAAATGTTGAATAACTTCTGAGAGCTAATAAGTATTATGGATAAATTCCGGATATTTTATAACGAATCTGTGCTATAAATTTGCTATTCATCTGAAATAATTTTCTAGAAGAAAATACCATCTTCTTGCCAGTTCAGTGTGAAGACACGCGGAATGTGTGTTGGAGAGGAGAGGTAGGAATTTTGAATTGTAGTAATTCAAGACGAAAATACGCCCTTTCCCAGAATTTTCTTTCCCTTTAAGCGCTTCCCTTTCAAACCCCCTTCCTTCCAGAAAAATCTTGTCTTGTGGTCAAGTTACCTGGCGCCTCCCGCTGAACTGTCACGGGAACCATTTGTTAAACCGAGTGACCACCGTAAATAGGACCCGAAAAGGTTGACTGCACAGAATTGGCTATTACTTATCTATCTTTAGAATGCCATTACAAAATTTCTTTAAAATATTCCATAAAATTTTAACATGAATAATTCTTTGTAGATAATGCAATAATTGCTAACTTTTCATTTAATATTAAAAAGAATTTCAATTAAGCGATTTAGGTTCGATTACTTTTGCTCATCTGTCTGATAACTATGACGATTTTCTTTATTTTTAACGGCTCAGTTTTGCTTTAATTGCCTCTTCGTGAATAAAATTCACTGTAAACGATACATTAAAGGAAAATGGAATTTCAATGAGTGAAATGGTTTACTATTAAATAAATAAAATTCTGTTTTGTTGGCAGCTTATTTAACAATATTAATTTTACTTATTTTTCCTTTTTATAGATGTATTGAAAAATTTCTAGCATTGGCATGACTAAAGTTATGCCACGAAATGAAAGTTTCAAACTTAGTAACTGATACAGCAAATAAAAACTAATTTTCAACTTCTGTCAAAAATTTTCGATTTCGCTGTTAAAATTTCCTGCGTTTCACTTGGGTAAGAAATACATTTTGTTTCATTTTTACATAATAATAATAAAATTCCTTCCCTTAAAATGGTCAAATTTGCGTGAAACTTATCTTCATGAAAGAAATTTGCAATTACTACGAACAATGCGGCAAATAATATTTTCAATTTAAGGATTAATCTTTCCCTTCTAGCTTATTTACTTAACAGAATCTTACAGGTTTTTCATTCTTACCAGTTTCATAAATTTATTCAACTTACATGAATAAAGCATTGCTAAACTTGGTAAAAATTAAAATTCCCTTCCTGATTTTTTTTATAAGCCCTCATTTTTTACTCTTTAAATGGCTGAATTTGTTTAGTTCTCCTATCTTATAAATAAATTCACAAATTGTGTTAACAACGCAACAAGTGAATATATATTTTATCTAAATAATCGAAACACCTTCCTTTTTGCTTATTTACCCAACTAGATCCTACTGGTGATTCATTCTTTAACGTTGTAAGAAATTCCTTAAATGAATAGCAATATTTCAGACCTAAAAATGGCTCAGTTTGCTTAATTCTCTATCCTCATCAACAAAATTCACAAATTTTTTTACACAAATTAACTAAATTCACAAATTAACTAAATGGTCGAAACATCTTTCTCTGTGCTCATTTATCTAACTAAATCTACAGGTGTTTCATCCTTCGATAATGTGAGAAAATTCTAAACGTCTCTGGCAATATTTCCGACCTTTAAATGACCCAGTATACTTAATTCACCTTCCTCGTGAACGAAATTCGCAATTTTTGCAAAAGATGTCGGAAATGAATATATTTTTTAAATAAAATAATCGAAACTCTTTTTCTTTGCTCGTATATCTCCCAATCAAACAGGTGTTTTTATTCTTCGATATTATAACTAAATTCTTGTCTCCTCGAATAAGAATCCCTGTTGTTGACGCAATCTAAGCATCGTGAAATGTTATAGGTCGTGTCAATAGTTTTGTCACCTCGTCAAGTGTTTCACCTTCCTCTTTTTAATTGCAGGCGGAAGAGCTGAGCGGGATTGTTGGCTCCGCCTTCCGCATGGCATACGCTCAGCAGCTGCAACAGACGCCACATCAGTTGGAGCCCCAACCTGCTCGGAGACGGTCCCCTGGCCCTGTGCTGCTCGGACCGGCTGCTTTGCTCGTCACGTGCAGGGATGACAGATCGCCTAAACCTGCAACTAGAGCTTGCTGGGTAAGTGCATCTTTAATTACTGCGAGCAATGATCCTTTTATCTGAGACACGCGGTGCAATTTTTGTGATTCGTCACACATTACATATTTATCTATATATATTTAACGAAAATCATTTTTTGAGCTGAAAGAAATATTAAAAGCCACTTTCTACTTTATTTTGTAGATAATTGGGTGAGATCAGGAGATACGTTATTGTCTTCTTTCTCTATAATTTGTTTCTTTTTTATAAAAAAAGTGTTAAATAGTCGTGTTTTTAATTTGCTGATTCTGGCGCATGGCGTAAAAAATAATTTTGACCCTTGAATATATATATTTTTTCGACTGGAGAATTTTTCTGTTTCTCCACATGCCTTGATTGTTTGCATATTTATGGTTACATGTTAAATAATTATGTATACATGCTTTCCAAAGTCGTTCTTTAAATACAAAAAAAAAAAAAAAAAAAAAAACCCTAAGTAATTATTGTTTTTTTGCTTCTGAATAATGTGTCAAGATTTAGTGATATTTTATTTAGATATATATTTATAAAACATCGGGTAGAATTTTTTAAATACTTTTACGACCGATGGAGTAAAATTTTGATACTTTCCACCTGTTGATTCTAGAATAAAGACATAAATTTGTGAGTTAGAATCGCTTTTTTTTAAACATTTGGTGCTTCAGAATTTCCCTTTCCCATGTCTTTTGAATTCATATATTTTTGGCTTGCCATTTGTTAAATATTTTTCTAATTTTGTTTCTGCAGATGGTAAATAATAATAATAGCATTCCGAGATGGCCATTTTGTCTATCGAATGATTTTGTGGAAATATTTGTGTCCAATTAAAGAGCGAAACAAGTGTTTTCACTATGAAGGTTTTAGGGTGTTTTTTGACATGTGAGCTTTTACTAATAAAAGTGAATTCGATATGTTTTTAACTATTTCTTTCATTTGATATTTTCGTCATTTTATTTAATCTTTTTTCTGAAATAAATTTAGATATTGTCGATTTATATAATGTTATATAAAGTGCAAATATAGAGTTATTAGTTTTTTACTTTTAAAAAAAGAAATAATGAACTAAGAAAAATATTTTTATATGTCAATTTATCTTTCTACCTCGTCTGTACATATTATGAGAAATGTTAGATTTTTATATTTGTACTTTCTGTAAACTGAAATTTTAGTTGCCTTTGGGCAGTTTCTTATTCTGCTTTATTAAAATATATATTTTTTTTTTATTTAAAATTTAAAAGATTATTACAGTAAGAATTCTTTAACTTTTGGATTGCATTTTTCTTTTAAATGTAAAATAAAAACATACATTGAGTTTATTCACATTTTAAATGTATGTATGCATACTTATTAAAGCAAATTAAGTGGAAATGAATTTTCTTAGCTTCGAATTTAGACAAAATTGTAATCGCCAAGTTTTTAATCCACGGAATGTTTAATATGGCTCTTTAAATTAATGTCTTATCTGTTTTTAAAACGTTTTTGCTTTTCTTTCATTTTACCAATTTAATTGAATGTAAATAAAATAAAGAAGAAATTTATTATTTGGGAAAGACTCTTTGCCGAATAAACTTAAAATTCTGTGGTTAATAAAATAATAAATTATTCGTCTCAACATCGTGATTGAAAGCTCATAATTTTGATGCTTTCTTGTAAATTGATGCGTAGGTCTGAAGAGAAGTGTGCCTTCAAGTTCGTCATTCTCGCCCGCCGACAATAAGATTTCAATAATCAATCGCATAGTTTTAGAATAGTACATCAATCAACCTTTTAAATGAGAAATTAATCGTCATCTCTTAATTATAAGGTAAATTTTCAAGGTACAATTAAAGGTACTTAAAGGTACAATTTTCAGGTTTTTCATTAATTTAGTTGTAGTTTTATCAATTTTTAAAAACACTTTCTTCCATTCTTTTTCTGTGTATGATTATTTAGTACTGTAAACTTTACTTTGGCCCATACATCATTATAGTACATTATCGGATGAATATATGCTAGTTCAAATTCGTTTCCGATTTATAACTGCGCATATTGCTTGTAAGATGTTACTTTTTTTTAACTGTCAGCTTTATTGTTCACATGGAAACAACAGATAAGTGTATAAATTTACTTCTTTAACAAAACAAAAAAAAGTAAGAAAATGTTAAAAGTAATATAGAACTTTTTATCGTGTTGAATGAGAATTAGTAACAATTTTTTCATCGTATTATATAAATTCTCATGGTACATTGAACGAGAATCCGCTGTTCTATCTTGTCGTCTTATGTGACATTTATTCCATTTCTATAACCAAAAATAACCCAAGTTCGTTGTGTGTCGAATGTTATGCGATGTGTTGTTATGCGTAGTTAAATAGTCCTGAATATGATTTTAATAAATCAAAAATAATTGTATGATTTTAAATAACATTTGTTATAAACGATAAAATTGGTATTGGTACAAAAAGTTGTTTGTAATCGCGAATCTTTTTCCGTAATCTAAAGGTGCATTAGAAAACGCATTTAATGCTATTTATCTGCTTAGCGGTCACCCCTAGCCTTCTATCTGTCAGCGGGAACTGTCAATAACTATGGCAAGTTAGATTTGTTTTCTTGTTTTGAGGCTACGCTAAAGTTATTTAGTTAATCTGTCGGATATCGAAGGGTGGTCTGATTTAAGGAGAACTGGTGACTCCTTTCTTCCGCGGGAACGGAGGGATGTTTCACCCCGACGAATTTAATGCGCACTGGGCCCGTTTGAACAGCAGGACTTCTGTGAAATTGGATTTCGATCTTCGACCCTGATCTTGAAGAAATAATGTTGGGTCCCTGGTCACCATAGACTCAAGGATACCAAAAATTTTACTATACTAACTTAATTTAACTTTATGAACCAAAAAATTTATTTAGTTATGATTTTAAATATGTTGAAAATGCAATTAGATTTTGCAAAGAGATTGCCATAAAATTTGTGAAGATGCATATACATATCAGTTCAAAGGATATTCATACAAATCAATGAGAAAGTTCTGAATTATATGTGTATAGGAGTTGTTGCAGTTTTGATGGAGCGCCAGATTACTCTAGTCCAGGGCTCTCAATTTTGTTATAATGGTCTCGCTGCTATCAGGGGAACATTTACTAACCTGTTGGCAAAGGAAAAACTCTATTTTCGCAAAAAAACAAAAACAAAAAAAACACGAATCGAACACTCCAACAGTTTTTGTCGTCTTACATTTTTGCTAGTGTTGTATTAAATAATTATTATAAACGTTATTATTATTTTTTAATAATGTCTTTCGCGAGTTTTTCTGCTCTTTCCTTCTGTTAGTATTGCAGTTGTCTGTGATGAAAACATTCCTCAGAAGAAGTTGAGATTCTTTTTTTTAGTGTTCGCTTTTGTTTAGCTTTCTGATCATAGTCCCCTCTTCATTCTATGACTAAGCATTATTCTTTTTCTATTGCTCGGTTCCTTCTCAGTCGTATTGTCTCGTAACTGTCTTGACGGTTGAGTAGGAGATTGTATGCGGAGGAGACACAAACCCACGCTTCAAAAAACGATACTCCATAATGGGCTAGACTTTACTAATTATTATTCCAAGTGAGTTGAAAGGATGTCTGAAATTAATGATATAACTACGGGAATTTCCGAATATGGATTAAATAAGTAGTAGAATGTTTTTTTTTTTTTTGTTTTTTTTTGTTTTTGTTTTTTTTTGCTGAAAAAGACATCGAATCGGAGGCCATTTTGAAATCTGAGGAGTCGAATATTTTTTTATTTTTTTTCAAACTAAGTGAAACTCTTTCGTTTAAATTTTAGATTACTTGATTTATTTTGATTTTTTAAGTGTTTTTTTTATCTCTGAGAAATTTTAGAGAAATATCAAGATGTCAGAAATAGTGATAAATTTAATTCAACCATTAATAAATTGCAACTTATTTTTAATTGCTGTTTTTAACATATCGTTACTTAATTAAGTTGCGAATAAATATTAATTGCTTATTAACCGACTACGTTCGAAGGAATATTTTTGAACAATTGGATTTTTTAAAATCTATTTATGGTTTTTAGATGTATTGTCAATTATAAACACTATAAATACAAAAAAAATTATTTGGAAATATAATATATTTTGAGAAATAGGAAAATTTGTAGTAAATTTTAATGAAATTTAACCAAAACGGTTAACACTCTACACAAAATTGTAATGCAGCAATCTTATTTTTCTTTGTACACAAGTTATAGAATATAATGATGAATGAAATGAACCAAAATCTAAGAAACATTTTGAGTTTCAAAGAAATTATGGGTAAAAATATACGTATATATACATTTTTTTCATAAATTTACAACTTAATTTTTCTAAAAACACCTATAAATGAAAAAGTATTTCACCAACAATAAAACTTTTGGTTCATTTCATTGCCCACAGTATTTAAAACTCTCGCTGAAATTTTTATGTAAATACCTCTATTAGTTTTTGAGATATCATGTTAACGGTGGATAATTTTTATGAAAATTAAAGTTTTTGAGAAAATTGAAGTTAAATAATTTTTTAGCTAAAATTTTTCTTTAAATTTCTCCTGGATGATAGGTTAAACCTTCCTTTTCCTAGAAAATACTATTTTGGAAAGAGGGAAGTCTGAACTACAAGAAATAATAATAAAAAAAGAATTCGCCAATGTGGTCGATAACCAGTGTTTTCAACGTAATCGGATACCTTAAAAGACATTCTGTTAAAAATATAAAATCGAAGTTTAAAAGCATCAACTTTTTTAACGGATAAATGAAATAAAACCATTTTCTAAAATTCTATTTATTTATTCACATTTTTTTCTCCTCTTACACGTTAAACGAAACATTTGTTTTTAGTGACCTTGGGGGGAGGAGAAATCTTAAAAACAAAGGAGTTCATAGAAAGAGTCGCAATCAATGAAATAATTGAAATTTAATTGAAGGAAGAATCACATTATATTCTGAAAATTTTAAGGTTGCCGAATTTGTGTATTTTTCAGATAATTTTTTCTGTCCTGGACATTTTTTCTTACATGAGAATGTACTTTAATAAAACTTATTGTGCGTAATTAAGATCTGCAGTTTTTAAATGAAATTACTTCAGGGCATTTAAACTGACTTTCTATATTTTAGTGAATACTAGTTATTCATATTCCGTTGCTTTGTAAATGTATTTTTTTATATATCATTGATTTTTCAATTAACTCTATAAAAATGTCATTTTCTTATGTTTCTTCGTTCGATATCATAAACCTTGGTATTTTGATCAATTTTAAAGTAAGTGTTTAAAAGTAAAAACAAAAATAATTTGATTTTGATATCTAATTTTTATTTGAAAAATATGCAGACGTGCACCATGAATTCTATACTATGCGGTAGATATTTTATCAAGCCTGTAGCTTTTTCGTCAACTTCTATTGCTCTCATCCTTTTTTTTTTTTTTTTTTTTACTTTGCATTTTACTATCTAAGTCACATGGGAGAATAAAAAATATATAATTACAGCTCTCTCTCTTTGGTATTTAATCCTTTAATTGGTTTTCTGACGAGAATTCACTTAGCCATCTGTTTTGAATACTAACTTTTAATCCGTTGAGAAGTATTAAAAATGTCATCAATTTTTTCCGAGCTTTCTCTTCCCCTCCTCCATTAACTAAAATTCGTTCTGTTAATTGAAATTTCTCAAATTGAAGTGCATGTAAATTAATGCGCTTTCGAAGTTCGGTTTTTTTTTAGTAGAAACGTAACCTTATTTAAGGTTATTCCTTTGGGGTTGTTCTCCCCAACTGGATGGTTTAAATTTCATTTTTTGTCACTAATTTTTTGCATACAAAATTTAAAAAAAAACAATTGCGTGTGTAATGGCATTTATTGCATTTTTAATGTGACTATTTATTGAAATAAAACACAAATTATAATCTTATGCTAACGTACCGTGTATTTACTACAACATGGGCATTTCTAATTCTTCCTCCTTGAAACCATATAATGCAGAAATGAATTCAGACTTACGACAGATTTTCTAATATTTCTGTTCTTATTTAGGAAATTTGTTGTTTGTGATTGTTTCACATTTTGTGGTTTTCTCTTCTCATGACCTATATTAGCTGATATATCAACATTGCTCGGAATAAAATTTTCTTTCCTTCTTTTTTTTTTTTTTTTTTTTTTTTTTTTTAATAAAAAATAAAATCTTTAAAAGCCTTTTTTATATACATTTTCTATAATGAATTTAAATTTCCATCTACTATTGAAGATAAAAGATTGAATCAATATATAAGTAATAGCTGAATTAAGACAATTTTCTGTTTAAAGAAAGATTTTTCAGTATGAATGAAGTGAAATTATTAAAATATCTAATGTTTTGACTGTTTGAAATATAGTTTGCTAAGCAAATTTTGAGAGCTGCCAGGGTCTTTGCTTGAACAATACTGCAGATGCGCAAAATAAACGTAGTCTTTAATTAAATATATATTTAATTAAATATTACGAAACCTTACTTAAATCTTCCTTATGCTTTATAGCATTTTTTGAGCAAAATTTGTAGAAAATATATTTATTAATATAGATTTCTATTGAGTACAAAAGATGTAGAGTTTGTTTTATTTATAAAATAAATTATTTCTTTTCATGATGACTCAAAAATAAGGTTTCACATTTTATAGTGACGCAATATTTTTCAAAGAAAAGTAAATTTGCGTTAGTATCATAAAAAAAAAAAAAAAAAAATGCCACTAGAGCCCATTTAGTGTTCAAGACATGCAATGGAGAGATTAAATTCCCTAGTATACCGCTTTGGCAAGTGTTGAAGCAGACCACCTACTACGCAACGCATGCGTAATTACAACAACCCTAAAGAGATTTAGAACTACTCTAACTTTATTTATTTAACTGAGATTAAATTACGAGCTTTTTTAGTTATGCACTTGAATTATTTATAAATCAAGACGAGACGAGCGTTTGTCGGGAGAGAAAGAACTACAATATTCGTTTGCATGATTAAAATTACAAAGATGATGTGGTCGTTGTTTTTTTTGAATAAAATGATTCCCATAAATCATGCTATAAACCTTTATTGTAAAAATAAAAACATCGTGTGAAACCCGTCTTAAATTCTTTTAAGTCTGTGTGAAATTTTCTGAGGGGAAAAATTCTTTTTCTACAGTTCCCCCCTCCTCCTTTGCTATGAAATGACAACCGTTTTTCATCCTTTGCTTTGTTAGATTAATGTTGTGCTTCCTAAAGGTTATTGTGGACGGATATCGTAATTTTTGAATCCGAGTTTACCACTGTGGGTGGCCTTAAACCTTTTTTATGACATTAAGTGAGATTTCAAATACAAGGACTAGGCATAAATATTCGCTTGTGAAATGCAAGAAGAGATTAGTAACCCAAACAACCACCACCCTTTAAACTAAAGGAAAGATACCAGCTCTACGTACTTTTCGATGAATTTAACAGCGAGATTTAAATATACAAGCAAAATCAGTCTCGTTTATTTTAGTGAATATTTCATTCATTATCAGCAACAACTTGCAAATAATTTTTTTAAAAAGAAAAATAATATTTATCAAATGCCTGTGTAAAATGAGGCGTGCTAAACTTTAATGTAAATCTTAAAACTTTCAAACGGACACTTGCAGCTCTCTCTATATTGTCGAGATTGATTTGAAATTACATCAGCTCTTTATTTAGATCGAAAATATTCGATCACGACTTCTTGATAGTTTAAATTTTTCTCGGATTTTTAAAACCGAGAAACCTTAACCTTTCCCCCATTTCATGAATGCTTTTCGAGGAGAGAATGAGCTTTGCGATATCATCTTCCGCAGAAAACTCTTTGTCGTCATAAGAGTGTGTTTCTATAGATAATTAAAATTATCAAAGAGTTAATAAATTTAGAAGAAAGATGATAAAAAAATGAGAGTAGTTATTTGATAAATTTATATGAATTTTTCCATTTTGTTAGTTAAAAGCAAGAAGGTTTTCATCATTTTTTGAAATTTGCGCTAAAAAAAAAAAATTAATATCACATACTTTTAAAACTTTCACGTTTTATATTTAAAGAAGTTTTGATTTATTTGGCTTTTGAAGATAATTTCAAACAGTGCGAATGCACAAATTAAGTAACAGCCATACAAAAGATACCGTCAAAGGAGTTGGACATCGTGGACGCTATCAATGGATTGCTACTATCTTGAATTCCACAAATAAGTTCTAATAACAGTTCTACCATCTCTTTTAAATATTGATATTGGTTGTCAGACTATTACGATAGCATTTACTGGCGAAACAAATTTCTTTTCACTAGCTACTGTGTACTTGATTTATTTTACGATTTCGATTTTTAATGGATATATAATTTCCATTGAGCATTTAATGTATTTTTCACTTCTGGATCTTTGTTAATCTTGCTTGGGGCAACATGAAATCGCGTTTCAATTATTCCTACTATTTTGCTAGCGACATTTTTATACGGTAGCATGTAAATAATTTTCCCATTTGCCGAAGTTGATAGTTATTCGTTAGCGGTTTTTTCTTTTTAATGAGAATCCCTCTATTATGAATAATTTGTAATGCATTGTCATAGAGTTAATTTAAATATACAAAAATTTATGCATATAGCGAGTATAAATTAAATTTTTGCTATAACACATGTCAGCGAAAGCACGTATTCCTTTTTCTTTAAAGGTGTTTTAATAGAGGAAGAAGAAATAAATGTGGGCATTAGGAACATTTCTTAGTAAAACATCTACACTATTTTTTCTTCTCTTCAACATCCTTTTGGCACTTTTAATAAATAGAAAGGCATGCCAGTATTCGCTGCAAAAATGTTTAAAATCCCGTTTTAAAATTACTAATAAGACCTTCAGAACTTTGGCCACAAACAGGAATTTCATTTAAAATTCTCTTAGTGATTTTGACTGTGTATCAATTTATTTTGAAAAATTTAGAACTCGGCAGTTTATTCTCAAAATACCCTACATTCCTGATGCTGTACTTAATACAACTTTCCGGAAAAAAAAAAAATCCACTTTTTCTCTTATGGTTGAGTGACCTAGTTATTACAGCCTCTCTTGCGAATTTTCAGTTTAGTTCGAGTTCAACTGTTCTCTTTCTGGATGCCTTTAGGCCAAGTCTGCTGGCTTTAATAATGCACCGAATGGCCGTTTCAGAAATGCCTTTCTGAGAGCGGTCATCTGTGGAATCTCTTTCGTCCATAATGATCATTAAGGAACATTCTAAAGTTGGGAAAATTCTTATATTCCCATTCTTCACTGTTGCTCTTAATTATCGCCCACATTTACCATTCTAAAAATCATTTTGCCTTCTTGCGTTAGACCTTCGCTTTCGTTTGGTGCTTGAATGACGAGTAACTGATGAAAATGTTTTTCTTTCTTCTTGTGAAAAGCATCTTACAATCCCAGGGCATTACTTTTCAAGAAATGAATGCGATTTTCCCCTTCCTCTTGAAAAGCAATGGGTTCGTTGGCCTTATTTAGTTGAGTTATTCATTTTTTTCTGTTTATTTTTCTTCGCTAAAAGTTATGCTTTTCACCAAAGTTAAGTTGATTTGAGAACTTATTCAGCATAGTGTTACACTAAGAGCTTTTAACCGCAGCAAATAGCTTTTACATGTTCTTTGACAAAGATATAATGCGAAAACATATTTTACCTCCATTTTATGTTTTCTGTGTTAGCATTGGAACTCAAACTGGGTATTTTAAAATCCTTTTTCAAATGCCTGAGCATATCAGAATTTTATTTTTCTTCTCTTAAAATTTGTTTTTGTACATTTTTATTAATTTTATGGTCATGTTGCTGTAGTCTAATGAGGTTACACATATTAGATTTTCATATTTTGCGAATTTTGTGTGGTTTAAATGCAAAATATTTCATAACGATATAGATAATGCATTACATTATTTCGTATTGGTATGCTCTTATCTTTTAATTTACCTTTTTTGATTTGCTGATATTCTATATTTATTTTAACTCGACTTCTTTGATATCGATTTTGTGTTTATGAACAAATAGTTACATTCCAATTTTAGATTGATTGGAACTTCACATAGTGTTTGATTAATTTTGAATATCTTTTGATCTCTTCTATTTTAATCATATGCTATACATGTTGATTAATTGTTATATTAAGCTATATGATTATAACTAAATTATATTTCTATATTTAATTTTATCACTCATTTGCGTGTAATGCAGTGGTGTGTTGATAAAAAAAATGTTAACTACACCCGATTAAAATAAATTTTAAGAAAATTATTGTGAAGTAAAAGACTTCCTCTTTAAAATATTTTATAATGAAACTTTTTTATTTTTAATTTGAAAATTGTTACTTAGTTTTTTAAATTTGAATGATTAAATTTAAAGACCAAAGCGATTTAATTTTAAATAAAAGGTATGAATAAAAGCTCAAAAGTAATTAACATCTCTTTGAATTTATGTAGTCATCCTCTTTCGTGCTTGTTTTTGAGCTCTTATATTACTGCCACCTTTTCATAAGGAATAAAAAATATTTTTAAAAAATCATCGCATATTTTAAAAAAATCTTAGAATTTCTCTTCATTTTAAATGAAACGGAGCAAGTTTTGACTTTGAAAGTCGGAAAATATAATATGAAATAGCCTAGGAACTTATGTATTAAAAATCACTTTAGGAAGCTCATTTCGTCAACAGTAGGAGTTTTGGTAAGTCAAATTTGTCAAACTCAAGCTTTATTCTTGTGATAACAAATCTGCCATTATATAGAGGGTCCTCTCTGATCATTGTCTAAAAACCAATTTCTAAACGGTTAGCATGTAGTTTTTAGAGAAAAAATGCTTTAAATTGCGTAAAGAATTATATTTTAGGGTATTTCACTCAATCAATGCACTTTTTATGTTTTTACAAATTTTTAAAAGACATAATATGAAATAGTCTTAACATTTTCAATTCTTCATTTTAATGAAAAAGAAAATCTCAAACTGTATAGCAATCGGTTTAAAAGTTAAACAAACTTCTTTCTTTACATACACGGGCGGAAATAAAATTTGTATGTATTGAAATGCTTTAAAAAGAGGGGTAAATTAATTTCGATTTCTTTTATTTGTATGCATTGTTATGCTGTAATATACTTATTTTCCTGGAAAAGTCAAATGAAATCATAGTGCACCGTTGTCATTCTTAATTGTTTCATAGACTTTTTCCTCTCGTTTCTCAAGGTAGAAGATTTCGACCTTGCATGATCGGTGTTTTCCTGCGGCATTCTTGATTTCAATGTCGCCTAACTGCTCCAGCCCATCTAGTTTCGTGGAATCCAATAAATAATATTTTCTGTTTATGACTTCATAAATTATGCAACTCATTTCTGACTGTCTTCTTTTTTGTTTAGATAGGTTTTAGCTTGCGTTTTCCACGTATATTGAGTTTCGAGACGTGCTCCTTCTCTTTCTTTCTTTTTCTCTTTCGGTCGAATATATTAGTTTTGTCTTGTCACCAGCACGTATTTATTTGGTAATCCTACTCGGAGGCTCTTATTCCCATGCCAGTTTAATTTGCTTAGTATAATTGCATTAAAAAATGCTGTTTTGATGAAGCATTTGACACGAACACGTTGACACGTTTATTAAATCAAACAAAGTCAACAGCTTAGAATATTCATTTTTATAAGTATAATATTTTAATAATCGATTTCATTTTGAGTATAAAATTTAATTTAATTTTTATGTAAAAAAAAAATAATAATGCTCATTGCTGCCCGTTAGGTTGATAGAAAGCAGTATGCACCAAGGTATTTTATTCAGTTTTTTTTTTTTTTTTTGAAATTACCTATAACGCCAAATCAAAACAAAACAAAAAAGATAAATAAATAAGAATTGATGCTTATTAAGTTAACTTCAATGTGAAGTTTAAGGTAGTTATAAAGAGCCGGTATTGAGAATAATCTAAATAACTGAATTGCTCGAAAATTAAAACAGGCACGGTGGTAAACACATTATAGCTCCCATTACGAGTAGTTCACCCATCCATCTCTCATTCTACGGTGTTAGGGTAATTCGACCCTATTATTCAATACACCACGGAAACGAAAACTTTTCCCTATACCGGAAGCTTTTCATCCCCACATCTGAGGTGTGCTCCTCGTGTTATTGAATGTAAGGTAAATAATATTAATCAAATCGTATAAATTCTGTAACGGAGTCAATAGAATAGATGCGATATGTTGCATGCGTCTATAGTGGAGCAGAAATTATAAAGCCACTGTCTGAAAGTGGAAAATGAGATCTTGTGATTCAAACAGAATCATGAACAATGAAGTCATGCCGAGAGGCAATACTAAAATCAATATGGACCGCGAAAATTCGCAACTGTTTGAGATCGATACATGAAATTTAAGAGATTTACTAGATTCTTTGAATTCTAAATGGTTAAATATTTTCAAATAATTTTAGACAAACGCAATGAATTTAAATGAAACTTGAATATATGTGTTGAAAATATAATATAGTAAAACCTCGATTATCCTAATTGATCAGAGCTATAGCCACATCAGATGATCGAAAATTAGATTAAAGAAGCAATTTTTTAAATAATGGCTTCTTTCCTTCCGACAAGGTTTTGGAAAATTATTTAGTTTGGACTTTAAAATCAAATTCGCAAGTATTAACAACGTATTAACATTTAAACAAACTCAAAAGTCAATTACCGATTAAAGGATTCGTGAGTATTCGAATATTACTGATTTTCTATTGAATTGTTTCCATTATATATTCTTAAAGATTCTTTAAAGATGTTCTCAATTATATATTATTTTCCTTTGCCAACAAACAGCAATTTTCGGACACATAACTTCCGACAAGGAATTTGTTCACATCATTTTTCTGTCCTGGATGCATAAATCCGTCACGCTTAATAGCATAATCAAAATTTCACAAAACTTATAAATTTTTTAAATTAACTTCATCGATTAACCTTTTAATGTTAACAAATTAATGGTCATTTGAATTTCAGACAATTTCTTTAAATATTAAGCTCTGATTTTAACCATTGTTTTGAATAATTAAATTCTTGTTTTAAGAATGAAAAAAAAAAAAAAAATAATGGTTGATTCCTCATTTCCTTTGCTAAGTAGTTCTATCGGTAGTCAGCTAAATCTTTTTGACAGTTATTGTCTCCTTTTCTTCTACCGTTTTTGTGACATTTGTATTCTGAAAAAAACATCGAAAATAAGTCGCTTTCATTAAAATCCCTCCTTTCTCAAACCATTTTTAAAGTAATTTTTTTAAAAAATACTTTAATAATCTTTAAAATGAGTGGAATATTGGTAGCATTTTGATTGGATTTTGTGTTCATCCGGTTGGTTCTTAATGTGCTTCGCATGAGATTAATTTAAAAATACTTAACTTTTTGAATTGAAAGAGATTAATCTCTTCTTTCTGTTTCTATTTATCGGTATATTTGCGCGATTTCTTACTTTTCTACTTTAGTGATTTAGAATTTTCCTTTTTATTTCTAACCCTTTTAATTTTCTTTCCCAAATTTTCTCCACTGCTTAGTTTCCTATGTTTTAAAGATCAGATCAAAAATTCAACTTGAATTTTTGATTCATTTCTTTGTATTTTAAGCAGTTTTGATCTTTTAATAAGCCTGAAGTTTTTATTTCAGAATTTTAATGATCTTAGCAAATTTGTCATGGAATTAATTTTTTATCGTATTATAAAGGTTTTAACGCTGATGGGAATTGAAAAATCTGTTTTCGGTTTGTGTTCATTAGAAGATGTTTTTAAAAATATCTTGGATCATCTTGCAGTTTTCTCGATACTTTGGTTTTTTCCATGATCTTAGCGGTGTTTGAAATGTTTCACTATTTTTTGTTTTAAATGTTTCTTCGCATTCAATTTTATATGATTAACGGTTAAAAAATAATACTAATGGGGAAATTTTATCACTTCATTAAAATTCAGAAGAGAATGCTTAAAGCAGAATATTATATTTTAAATATTTTTATACAATATTTGTATCTTATTACTGTCGTATATAACAAACCAAAAAAGACTATTGAATGATTTTTTTATGTTCTAATATTATTTTTCCCTTTTTTGGTCGTTGTTTGCTTCGTTGTATTCCCGTTTGTAAAAGAAAGCAAATCATTTCATCAAAAATTCATTTTCAATTAATGAAATTAGCTCTCTTGTTTCAGGCAAGGTAGAAATGTGATTTTAATTAGTGATTATAGTGTTGTGTGTAAATAGCAATTCACTTCGTATTATTTTTGTGAAAAAATCCAAATACGAAGTGAATTGCAATTTTCCCACAGCACTATAATCACTAATTAAAATCACATTTCTACCTTGCTTGAAAAAAGAGAGCTAATTTCATTAATTGAAAATGAATTTTAATGCATTGATTTGCTTTGCTTTTACAAATACATCAAAACATATATATGACGTTATGATTAAAAAAAGAACTGCGATTTTATACATAAAAATGGAGAAATCACAACTCAGGGGCGGTTAAACTGGTGCATTGTTTTAAAAAAATTTTTGAAGCGTTTCTAACCAAGATGGCTTTTATTTACATTTTAATATTTTTCTTGAAGAAGTCTGTCTACCCTCAGTTTTTTCAAATGTACCTGAAATTATTTTGCGTAGTTAAAGAAAACCGATAGAGCTTAATGTAAAATAAATAAGCTAATAAAATAAAACAAATTTAATTATTGTTATTTCAGTTTTCGATCCTTCAGTATATTATACGTATTTAATGATGGATATGTCGTTGAAGTATTTTGATCTGATTTTTTTCTTTTTTGTCCTTTAAATTTTTCTCTAGTAAGCATACTATCTTTTATTTTATTGTTGTACTTTTTGTAATGAATAAACCTGCTGTATACTGCGGGAAAAAGTTTTCTCGCATTGTTTAAAAGCAGGTGTTCAACAACATCAAAGTCGAAAAGAATTCTTGCAAAGGGTATTCGTTTAGGAGAACTTTTAGGTTTGTTTTTAGCTTCTTGCTTGCTTTATTCTTTGCTTTGGGTCATACATTTTCTTTCATTCTTTTTTCTCGTTTGTTTCTTTCTGACTTTTTTTTTTTTCCCCTTAACAGGTGTATGGGAGAGTTTGATTCTTCCTCTTTAACTTTTTTTTTCTTTTTCTTTTCTTGCACTTCAACGAACTGAAACAATTGGTGTGTTAAATTTCAAGTCGATCGAGTTTTGATTGAATTTATTTATATGACTTCGTAGCAAATTTTGTAATGAAATAGAACCTACCCTTTCTTTATATTTCTGCTATTATTTTCTTTCGTACTGTAAGAGACCTTATTTCTAGAAAATACTTTGGTTCAGAATCAGTTTGTTAATGGTTGATGAACCCCTGAAAATTTCGTTCTTTTTTTTCAAATATTTTTTTCAGAAATATAAACTCCCTTGTTGTGTTTCAAGTATGTTTGTATAGTATTTAAAAATCGGGATACCTTTTAAATCTGATAAAAAAATTTCGAAATAAAATGACTATTTTGATTATATATCACAAATAAAATATGCATTTCATTTTTGAATAAGCTCTGAAATAATACTTTGTGTTGCTTCTATAAATATTTGCATAACAAAAATGCAGCATGCAAGTGATCTATTGTTGCTAAGAATTTCATTAAAAAAAAAACAGTTTAAATCAAGTGTATGGACAATAAAAGAGTTGAATTTTTGCAAAATATAAAAGAAAAAAAAAGTTATATTTTTTTCCTTTTTCTTTTTGAAGTTAACTAACGTGGGAAAACCAATGGTAGGAATTCTCGGAACTGTAAAATATTATTAATGATTAATAATAAATCGATTTAATGTAATTTAGTATTTTATTTGATAAACTATTTATCGCAATTAATTTGTAATTTAATTAGTGCAGTTGATATGAATTAGTAATTTAAACGGTCAGTGTAATTTAGCATAATGAAAAGAGAAATTTAGTTAATAATGAATTTAGGATCCTGATAATAGCATCTTTTTAAGGGTGTTTTTAAAAAAATATAAATTGATATGTTGTATTCCTATATTATAAAATAAAATTGAGGTGTATATGTGGACGAAGGAATTTAATTTTTATATAAAATCGCACTGTGAGTTAAGAGCAATGGGGGAGGGAATTGGAAATTTTTAAGTTGGTTAAGCTTAAACGGTATAATTCAAACATTGCTATTAAACTGTTATGCATAACACAATTTAAAAATTCACGATAGATTGAATATATTTTTTTCAGAATATTTCATTTAATAAATAAACCGCTTGATGTCACTATTAAACGAATGGCTAATAAAGTTATTATAATTCACAAGAGCACTGGCCGAGCTATTAAAATTCTAGGATGCATAAGTAGTGAGGGGTAAAGGAGGGATTATAATTCATAGAATTTAGCCGCAGTGTTTATTTTTTTTAAAAAAGAAACATTCGTTTTGTGGAGAAGTATGGTATTTATATTTTTTAACTTTTAAATGAAGGTTTATTTTATTTTGATCTCGTAAAGATAAATGAGTTTTTAAAACTGAACTCCTCCAACTAAGTTGTTGATTTTAATATATATATATATATATATAATATAATATAAATAAATTTGAGTGGTTCCAGTTCTCTGCTCGATTCATTATTTAGAATTTGTTTTGAAAAATGCTGAAAAGGGTTGATTCTCTTTGAATATGTGCAGATAATAAATTTTATTAACATGTAAATAACTTTTTAAAATTTAAATCTCCCATTGTTTTTTGATGGTTTTGTTTTAAAACTTTGTGTGATTTATAATTTTCTTGTGAAATACGGAAATAATTGCATCCTTTTTATTATAAATTTGATTTCTTTTTAATTTTTTAAGTTTACAGTGGAAGATATTACTTATTACGATTAAATGTTTTTATTTATATTCCAGAGCTTTTATGGTAATACCATTAAATAATGCTTTGTATGTATCAATACTGAAATTGGTGGTAGGTAAAAGTACCGTAATGAAAATAGTTTACTTTTAATAATTAAAAGGATTTAAAAAAGTTACCAATTTACATTTCAGAACTAAAAAACAAATGAATTTTAAGAAAATTCAATAAGAAATATTGGTATATCATTAGGTTAATGTGTTCAACTTGTTTTAAAATGTCATCTTGGTAACTGAAAAAATTACGCATGTCAGTATTATATGCGGCAATATTGTATGCTGACGAAATAGTGATATGCATGATGTTTTTTCTGTTAGAAAGGTGCTATTTTAAAACCATTTGAATGTTAAAGCACCGTTTTTTGTAGCTTTTTTCTTTCTTCAACATAAAATATTTCTTTGATCTCAACCATGAAGATGAAATTAATTCTGTTCGATAATTTTAAATGAAGTTATATATTATAGAAGGTATATTAAATTAATGCCAATCCTTTTAAGTCTATTTTAATTCCTCTAATCTGCGCAAATATTATTTATTTTTAAATAATTTTTTTTATAACCTGCATAAATTGAGGGACGACTTTCGAAAAACCTCATTATTAAAATGCTTGATGTTAAAAGTCAATTGCTAACAAAATTAGCATTTAAAACTGTTTCAAATTGAAATTGAAACTTTGTTTATTTTTGTTGTGCCGTGAGGAACTCGTTTTAAAGAACAACTATTTTTAAATTTTATCTATGAAATTATAGTTATTTTTTTTAAACAGGAAAGATTTCTAATTTTGCTCTTGTCAAAAATTAATTATTAAATGATAAGTAGTCTAATGTGCAAGGATTGATATTGTTTCATTTCAAAATTAAATACACAGAATTTGATGAAGTTCATGAGAATGAGGTCCATAAAGTTGTTATTGATTCTCGATTGCATTGCTGCATTTGATATTTTTCTTACAAATAAAATTTTCTTGAATTTTTAATTATTCCATCTTTTATTTCAACTAATAAAAATTGAAGGAAAAAAATACCCTTTCAAAATGGCGTTTTAATTCATGTTTATTTAAATACCTGGAAGAAATCTTGTTTTCTTAGCAAGAGAAACATGATTCCTTGATTGTTCGTCTCAGTGGTTATTATACTTTCAGAAGCTTTACTTATTATCATTATTGTTTTAAAGATATTTTGCCTTCTAGACTTGTAGATTTGTAGTAATAAATCTTTTCATGCAATTTGATGCTCTGTAAATGCGATTTCGTGACTTTGATTGTGCTGTTTAAAAAAATTTCTGCGCCAGCTGCTTTATTCCTGAGTTTACCAGAGACAAAGCATTGATAGCAACGCCGGATTTTTTTTCCCGCCATTTCATTCGATTGATCTACTATCAGCAATAAAAATTTGAAATAGACATTTGGCAGCACTTACAACATTTGGAAGTATTTGGGCAATTATACCTTAGAGTTTTCACGATTTTATTATTCAGGTATTTTTTATTTCGTTTAAAGATCTCAACATGAATCTCGCACGTTTTCCTTTCTTTCTCTTTTTTTTTTTTTTTTTTTTTTTAGTGTAGTAATGTGATGTATATGTTACCGGCATTATATGAAATGCAGGCTTTCTGCAGGAAATTTTGGCATTTTATAGAATGTCTAGCGTTTTTAGGCAAAGTGTAAAAAATGAAAATATCTACCCTAGAAAATATACTTCCCCTAGACATTGTATATAATAATTTTTGGCATTCTATGGAATGGCGACTATTGTTTAAACAAAGTATAAAAAAGATTTTATAATTATAAAAAGAAGTTCATTTCTCAAAATTAAAAATGTTATTTTGAAGAAATAAGACAGTGTTATTAAAAACTTTTTTACTCAAAATACGTAAAAAAAAAAAAAAATGCAGAGCAAAATTTATGCCTTTCTTCACCGTTAAAAACCAAATAAAATACTAACTTACTTATTACACCAAGAAAGGAAATAATTTTATTTTAAATTGCTCTTACTAGCCGCCTTTGAGAACCATCCACTTCGCCGAGATTAATGGTCGCCAAAATTTTCAACTAAATATTTTATGTAACTTGGTTTTAAAAGTGCTTCCTCTGTAAAATATTTTTAAGCTTCAAATTGTAATAGTTACATAACTCATATTATTATAGCCCTATACAGTTCTGTTCATTGTATTATACATTCATCTAAAATTTGAACTTTGAGGCGAAAGTGAATATACTTCAACTAATGGGGGGGGGACAATCTTTTTTGCTGAAAGCAAACATGTTTTTAAAAATATGAGTGCAGGGAAGAGAATTTTTCTCCATTGAAATCTTATGTATTCTACATATATATATATATATATATATATATATATATATATATATATATATATATATATAATATTAATTTATACTATGTCTCAAAGTATTACTCTATAAAAATTTTCCTGATTTGTTATAAAATTCAGTTTTATTTTCAAAAGGATTTAAATGGCGTAAATATCAGCATTTAATTTGTTTCAGATGATATATGTACTTTAAAAATTATATTTATTATAAATAGAGATAATAAAAAAATTTAAGCAGAATAAACGAAAATGTATTTTATACTTTGCTGGTTTGTCATTTGGCATTCTGTAGAATGCCCAGGAAATATGTGGAGTATTAATCGCTTCATACTTTGCCAGACAGTTTTTGGCATTCTGTAGAATGCAAAATCATTTCAAACATTGCCAGTAACATACATAAAGAAGCGACATTGTAATATAGAGTCGAGTAATTTTGAATGAGCTACAGTTGTGATCAAAAACCATAAATCAGATCAGTTTTTAAATATGAAGCATAGTTTTATATTCGATTTAAGATGAAATAATTTTAAGTGGACCCGAACAATACTTATTTGGGAGAAACGCAGCGTGAACTCCCCTGATGAATTTTCATAGCTGAAAGAGGAAGTTGGTATTTTAATCGGCTCAAACATGGAATTCATTGTTTCGAAAGTTATACTGAAACTAAAACTAAAGAATTACTTGCGCAGTACTTTAGACAGTTAAAGTTATAGTTATTTGACACTCAAAAAATCTTTGGAAACCCCAAAAATTCGCGTATTTTTAAATTGTTAGAAAAATAATTTTAAAAACGCTAATAAATTGAATTTTTCATACATTGCACTTGCAAACGCACATATTTTTATAAGTTTGTAACAACATTGTCCTGTTAACCTTTATTTATTTCTATGTGCGTAATTTTATTAATAAAATAATGCGTGAATATCAAATGAAGACAATTCACATGATTAACGTACATAACTGTACGTTCCCTGATGCAGTACTCTGATGTCGCATCTTATTTCCTTCTACAAGATATGTAATGCATTTCAAGATTAAATTAGCCGAACGCATTCGATCTACATATATCGAGCAATCATGTAACGACTCTGTTGTCTCAGTAAAATCGTTTTGCATGAAGTATTTGATTTTGTCGAAAAGATCTCTTAAAAACTGTGATATCTCAACGGAATTACTTTTAATTACCATTTCTAAAGTCTCATTGAATATCTGTTTCTATTTTATCAAAAAGTAGCTAAAAACGTGAATATTTAATTTTTTTTTGTACTTTTTTTTATCTCTGCTTTTATACTTTTTTAACTCTTAATCAAAGCTACATATTTTTTAAAAATTTTTTAATAAATAGCCGAAATAAATTTACAAATGGTTTGCCACTTAATAATTGAAATAAAAATCAGATATGTATCAAAATGTTCTACAAAATACTTATTGCTCGGTCGTGGTTGTTTATTTTAAGATATTTAGATTAAAGAGAAATCGTAGATTTATTAAATTATTTCCGGTGCGAAAAATAAACATTATTTCTCTAACAAAGTCTCACCATTTTACTAAGAATAAATCTCTTGTCAAATGCAATGAACACTCTCAGTTATTAATATATTTGTCAAAATTGAACTGACAGACTTGTAATAATTCTAGTTGAAATGAAAATTAAAGATGGCTTTCTATTTAAAACCTTCTCGTGGGCAAATAATTTTGCTTACAGTAAAGAAAACACTCCTCTTCCCTTTTTGCCTGAGAAATATTCCAATAATATATCTGACAGATTTAAATAAGTAGTAGTAGGGAGAATTCTATTTCTCTTTGAAAGACGTTACGATTGTTTTAGTATCAACACATCAAATGGTGGAAAGGACTAGATTTTGGTTTATTACCTACCAACTAATATCGGTGGGAAACCCAACGCAAACTTATCAAAACACTATTGTTTACGCAGATCTGCCAAATCTTGTTTGCACAGACATGCAAATATATTCGCTCTCAAGAAAGCTGAATTCTGTTTGAAGATTGAAAGGATGGATCCCCTCTGTTTCCGTCTTGGCATTTTAGATATGCGGATCTACCGAGAAGTTTGATGTTTATATCAAATGGAACGTCTTCCTTCTTGAAAGGATTTGACTTGAGAAGAGATCAGTGGGTGTTAATCCAGTAATATATATTATATTTATATATATGTTAAATAAATTTCGAATTTGTATTATTGGTTCACATACGAAACTGACTAAGCTTGTTGGCTTTTAAGATAGCTTAATCCTGCTGTTATAATTACTTCGCCTCGAACAACTTAGATATCGTGGCGTAGGTAGCCGATACTGTTCTGCTGGTCACACAATTAGAGCGTTGTTTACAACTAGCAAGAGTTTAGTTGCAAAATTAAAAGGACGTGATCATAAGGTTTGCGTATAAATTTTAATCTATTTTATCGGAAAACAGACATCACTTCAGTAAGTGTTGGAACATATTGCTCGCTTGCTGTTGACAGAATAAAAGCATAGAAGTAAGTGATTTTGAAATTTCAGAAAATATTATATTAAAATGTTTTCTTTAAGGAATGGTAGATTTCGGCACAAGTAGTATAAAATTGTAAATTATGAAAAAATTATCGTAAATTAAAAAAAAAAATTAACTATACGAAATTTAACTATCGAACAATGATTAGAAATTATCAAAAGATAATTGCTTTATATCCTAGAATGCACGTGTTGTTTCAGATTCGACAAGTTTTGATTATCGTAACCGTTTTTAAGCTCGCTAATTTAATTACTTATCATATTTAGAAGAATATTTCTTTGCTCAGTGGCAAAATTTGTTCAGCACTTTTTAACATTTATGCGTGATAGCAACAAATTAGTAACTTTTTTTGAAATATGAAATTTTTAGATATTATGAAAGATTACTTATTTTGTTTTATTCGAGCAAACGCGTTACCAGCGTTATGCAGGATATTATATAACCTTCTAAATACTGACGATTGCTTAAATTCAATTTTTTTCGATACAGTAACTTATAACAAAATGCCATCTCAGCAAAGATGTTACTGTATTATTAGACACGTTATAAGATTTACTGATGTGTTCATAAGCATCTTGTATTATGATGTCGAAAAAACTATAAGTTATTTTTAAAAATAGTTTTTGAAATTTAAATTTACTATGCTTTTTTTTCTGTGTGGATATAACTGAAAAATGAATACATATGGAAAAGAATCCGTTAATAATCTTTCTGTAATTTAAATATTTCAGGAGTGATCCAAACGATATGCTTTTAATTGTATTTCAAATAATATTATTTCTGAAATGTAATAGTTTTCCTATCAAGATAATTTTTAGTTGCAAGTATGCTTCAGTTCGAGTTATTTGAAGAACTATAAATTGTATAGAAATGTGTTCAATATAGATGTGATAAATCTATTTTATTAAGAAAAGCAACAATGCATTTTGATATGAAAAATGAAATCTACTTGTAATCCTTCTATCATTTAAATATCCCAGGAGAGATAAAACTATTTATTTTTAGAAATACTTCAAACGATATTTCTTCATTCTTGAAATGTGATATTTTTTAACAAGTTATGTTAAGTTTCAGAAGGAAATATGCTTCAATTCTAGTTATTTGAATGTAGATAATGAGGAAAAAATTAATTTTAGGAACTATTGTATTAAACATAGTAGTTTCTCAACCGTGCGGTTTATGAACTGTCAAGATACGAAACTACACTAAAATGCTACAAACCAAAATTTGATAGGAAAAACCATGTGAAAGAAAAACCATCGACCCGATCCTCCCTCCCGTGGCGTCGGTGTGTGAAATGCCTTTAAATGACACAAAGAGCTCTGTGTTCATAGTGATGTACTTTACAGACGCATCAGAAAAATCAGGTCGATAGTTAATTTTAATTAGACGAGAAACCTGCTATGTCTTGTCACAAGTGACGGAAAATGCAAGACTCATATGTCTTGCATACTAAAGTGACATATTATATTCTGTCAAAGGAAGTGTAACGAGATTATCTTGTCAATGGATCATTTCAGCTAGGCATATCAAATATTTTTCAATCAAAAATAAGTCAGAGAATTGAAACTGGTGTTTGAACCCTCCAGTTGCATATCTCCCAATTTATACGAGTTGGGTGATAGTTTTTTCCTTCAACGTCCTGCGATTTCGTCAGATCGTATGTTTTAAAGCTTTGAATCACATTGCACTATTTTGGCTTTGCTTATAAATAATAGCTGGATTCGTTTCAGAAGTATCTTGCCATATGGGAATATTTAAAAATTTGTTAAATTTTTTTTTCTTCTCAAGAATGTTTTCTTAGTTCTTGTTGTTGTTGAAAATTTATGAGCATTATAGTTATTAAAGATATGTTAAATGTCTTATATTTTAGTTGTAAGTTTCTAAATATTCAAACAGAAAGCAAATTATCATTTTTTAAAATCTGAGCAGAAAAGTTATTAATTTATTTCAATTATGTATTTTTTTCAGGCTATTTCTTTTTAATTAAAGGAAAAGATAAAGCATTAAAATTTGACGATTCGGATTCTACTTAAGATGGTGTTTGTGTAATTATCTAAGACTAACCTCCACCTCCCCCCCCCCGGGGGGGGACAAATCTGAGTCAATCAACATTAGTCTCGGTTTACCTTTATGCAGAATTCGTACCTATCCTTTTTTTGTACCTTACTGGCTTCCTTACCAGACACTTAATGTTTTTCTGAAGTTTCCGAGGTTGTTGTTTTGTTATACAAATACCGTGTGGTTAGAATTGGATTATTGTTATCGTAAATATTGCTAAAAATAGAAAGAAAAAAAGTAGCCGCAAGAACTTCAATTTGTTGCTATTATATGCTTCAGAATAATGGGGAAGGAATAAATTAAAATGAGTATCAAAAATGAAAGATAGGGAAACGCATTAATTATGAGTTGTACTGAATATGGGACTCCAATAAACATAAACATCTGCCATAAATGCTCAGGTGTCGAACATGCAGGGTAATGAATTTTAAATTTTAAAATGGATATTTTATCCCGAGGTTTCTTTTAATTTTTTTTTCATCAATACAGTTTCAATAATAATCTTTTTAAATTTATGTTGTCATCTCATTCATGCATAAAAATCGCAGGATTGTTTTTGAAGCTTAATAAAAATGCACGAAATTTTAAGGTAATAAGCTGTAGAAAGATTTTTTTCTGATTAGAACTTCGTTAAGAGGTAAATATAACTTCAGAATTTGACAACAAAGGGGGAGGGGGAGAAAATGAATGGTTATTAAGTTCCATTGTGTATCTTTTGGAATTTCCGTGCTCTTTAACAAAGGGTTTCTGTTTTTGTGTAAGCCCTGAAAAGAGAGGATCTCATGCATGACAATAATGGTGCAATGCGTATTTTCCAACCCTCATGTGGAGTGTTGTAGGCAGGATGTTACCTATTCAGAAGGACTTTAGGCTTGGTATGCAAGTTTTGTTATGCTTTCGAGTATTTTCTTTAATATTTGTATTTCAAGGCTTTTTGCTTGGTTTGGTCCCCTTTGTTATTGTGCTCTTCTTGCTATTTTCAAATTATTTTTTTATAAACTCATTGATTACAAATATGTCCGTTCATATGTTTCATCTATACATTTTTATATTATTCATTTAAGTCATTTTTAATTAATTGGCATTATTTATCTTGTTAGCTTATACATCTGACCATTGGAAGCTATTTATTTTGTCTACTAGAGATTTTAAGAAAATAAAAATTTGTAGTTATCTTTCGATGCAATTCGAGATGATTTTTAATAACAGTTCAGATTATTCTTGGTGAGATTCATGAGGTAAGAAAAAATAAATTCTCGATCTGTGGCACAAGGATACGAGAAACGATATATAGGTGTTTTTTAAACTTTTTATTTGTTAACCCTCGGATTTGAAAGAATTTTGATGTGTACACAATATATTCGGAAAGTTAATATTTAAAAGAAATATTTTGTTAATAATGTGTGCTTCTCCAGTATGTCATTGCTCTTGTTATGCCATTATCGAACTTAAAAAGAGTCGGGAGATTTGCCTTGCTGTTAATAATTCTGGAAATTTCTTCTAATATTATTATAATAGTTTTCTTTCGTGAAAAAATTCGGAAACAATTCTAATAGTAATTAAATTGTTGAAATAGATCAAATAGTGCTCTTACTATTTGGACAATTGAGAATATATTTTTTAAAAAAATCAATGTCATAGATGAAATGATTTAATTTTTTCATTGCGATAAACAAAACCTTATTTTGGAGCGAAAAATCTTTCCAAATATAGAGAACTAGATATTATTTGTTCATGTTTATAATTTTATCGTAATGTATTTCACACTGAAAATACGATATTAAGTGCATGAAGAATTGGAGTCAATAATAAAACTGTTTCAGTTCTGTGTTCATTTTAGTATCACAGACTGGTTTTTTCATCAGGGACGGAAGCGATTTTCTTTTCAACGCCCCTTGGGAAATCATGAAACGTCTTCTAGCATCATTTGTCAGGGCATCTGAGAATTTAATAGTCACAAATATTGTTTTCAATCTATATAGTTCATTACTAATGGATTTGACTTGTCGAAAAAGGCTTTCTGTTTGAAGAAAAGAATCGTTTGTTTTCTTGAAATAAAGCCTTCATATACCTGCGTTTTTTACAATTAGGTAGAATTGTATTTTTATTTTTAAATGGTGTTTCTGAGCTTTAAAAATATGCAAGTAACCTGAAGAATCAGTTATTATTTTGAAGTGATGTTTTTATTTATAACCAAACAAAAACTAAAAAGTTTCCGCACAAAATCAGTACACTTAAACAAAAAATAGATGAAAATCGAATACAGAAAAAAAAAGATCGTAGAATTTCTTCCTAAAAATCAATATGCTGTAAAGTAGCGTTCATACATTTCTCATTTATGCGTTGTTTTATCACTGTTCCGATTCGTTCACAATTAATGTAATGATAAAATACTTCATTTATACAACTCAAAATGTTCGTTATACGTCGTTTTCGCCCTTTCTACAATTCTCAAATTCTCTCGCATCCTCCCTCATTATTTCTCCCTTTCTATCAAGGGGGAAGCTTCTCCTAGAAAGCATGGGATATAATATCCTTTTCATCCCTGCCATTTCCAAATAAAGAGCGTAGGAAGGGTAGATTATTTGAATATGTGCCATGGCTGGGCGGGACGGACAAAAGAAGAGTTAATTCACATCTCTTCATTCGATTTGTTTGTCTAGTAACCACAACGTTCTTAAATTATTATTATTACTTTTTTTTTTTGAGAATCCACGTTTTTATTCAGATGATGCTTAAAGTTTTTAATGAAACGCCTACTTGCATGTACATGAATCGTATAAAATAACTGCATTATTAGTTCTCAAGACATGTAATAAAATCCGATTTTTCTCATTTTAAGATAAATATTTAAGACTTAATTATTAATTTATATAAAGTGTATTAATATATAAGCAACATTTTAAAAACTAAAATTATTATCTTTAGATGAATTTACATTAGTAGTTATCAAATCTGTTATAATCAGTTTTGTGTATTAAAGTTTCGATTATACATTTTCTCGTTACATCGTTTTACATCATTCTGTTGGAAGATGTATAAATGGCACTTAACTGTATTTAATTTTATTTTGTTGGCATGACATTAATAGTTGTACCCATTACAGATAGTTATACTCATTACAGATAGTTATAAAAATCAAACCTCGTTTAACGACCACATCACATATCAAGCGATTCCCATAATGAGCAAAATATATGCATAAAAAATGACTCTCTTA
Source organism: Argiope bruennichi (assembly GCF_947563725.1). Classification (NCBI taxonomy): domain Eukaryota; kingdom Metazoa; phylum Arthropoda; class Arachnida; order Araneae; family Araneidae; genus Argiope; species Argiope bruennichi. Next base: position 103,314,189 of record NC_079163.1, on the reverse strand, counting down.
ACGAGCAATGTTTCGCAAAGCGAGTGACGGAGACATCTGTGCAGAATCCTGCATTTCGGTTATTAATTTGTGCTTAACATTTGAATGTTAACGTTCTTTTTCTCTCTCTCTCTCTCCAAATTCAAAGCGGATCTGTAAAATATGTAGTTAATTGTGAGGCACTTAAACTATCATTGTTTCACATTGCGATATGTATTCAATTACAGTAAGTATTTCAGTAATATGTGAACACGAATGCAAAGATAATTAGGAGCTGATTACCAGTGAACTTATTTCTGTGTCACATAAAGAAGTTGTTTAGGAGATTTCGTCTGGAGAGGAGGAGATAACAGCCTCAGTATAGCATCAACCTTCCACTGAAACAATGAACACATTCTAATCATTCATTGTTTGTTGAAAAGTATTATCTTAATAAGGTAGTAACTATGTACTCTACAAATTTATCAATTGATAATGCTATGTCACGTTTTTGACAAATTTTGAAGCCAAACAAAAAAAAAAAAAAAAAGTATTTAAGAAACTTTTTTTGTGAAAAAATGTCTTATAAATAATAAATCGCATTATTGTAAATTTGTTAAATTATTTTTTTCGGAATGGAACGCATTATCGTATTTTATATTGAAATTATGAAAAAACATTGTTTAGCATAATGACTAAAATTTTGAGAAAAATGTTGCTTGTTGAGTTTGGTTCCATTGTTATTCTATAATAAATTGAAGAAATGCCTAGAGCTGTTATTTTGCTCATGCGGGTGTAATATCCTTCTCCGCCATTTTTTAAGCGTTCACATCATGTAATCCAAACCTTGAGAATGTAATCAGTCAATGTTAAAATATACAAGGTGTCAACTCTAATTGAGGCTCAGTCCTTAGTTCCAGGTAGAAAAATGCTTTAAATGATGTAAAGAAATTTTATTTTATGTTGTTTCAGTCGATAAAAATTACTATTTTAAGCGATTTTAGATCATTTCAATGGTAGTCTCTAAAAAGATCGCCCAAATTAACGGACTCTTGTTTCCTCCAAGTGGTCATCAAAAGGCCTAATGTAATGTAATGTAATTCAAAACTTCATAATTCGGCCAGTTTTGACCTCTGAAGAAGGAAACTTTTTTTTAGTTTAAAATGTCTTTTTTGTTTAGTTTAAAATTAGAATATTTTATTAAATAGGATTGGGGAATGTATAAAGATTTAGACTTTGTAATTTTTTCAAACGTGCATTTATTCACATAAAATATAATTATTTACGTCATTTAAAGTATTTTTCCTACTGGAACTATATGCTTATTCCTAACGATTTTTAAACTAGCTAATGGATCACGATCATAATGGACACTCTGTATAATCTTAACAAAGAAGAGAAGAAATTTCCATGTTTATTGTATAAGATTATTACAAACTGATTTATAAAATGGTTACAAAACACAGGTTGATAATAATTGAGAAATGAACAAAATACTATATTATTTTGGATATTTTGGTATATTTGGATATTTTGGAAAAGATTTAACACAAATCATTTTAGCCATTTTTTATACATCATGGGAATATTTGTAAGATCAAACATAAGATTTTTTTAAATGGATTTATAGTGTAGTTATAACTGAATATAAGAAATGATATGTGAAAACTACTATGAAAATATATGTGAAAACTATTTCTTCAATGAACTTTTTGATCTGAAAGTTGATCAAATTTTCCTTGTACTTTGAAATTTTTTTTTAACTGAATATTCAATATTTTTTTTTAAAATAGCATTTGTACTATAAAAAATATTTGGTGGCATTCTGAATCCCTTCATGTGTTTTTTAACCTCCCCTTTTGGACCTTAAAAGGATCACATGCCAAGTAATGGTCCAGTGATTTAGGTTTTGATTTCCGCAGTTACAGGGGCGACTGTTTGGGTACCGATGACAACCGCATGCCGGAAATTATCCGTGACAGGAAACTTTTCAAATGTGGAATCTGCTACAGGTGGTCGTATCCACTATTCGACAAACTACAGGCACGTTTTCTCGTTTCTAGAAATAAAGTTGATCTGACATTGAGATCTTTTAAATTTGTTTATGCTGTTTCATTCTAAGAATATATGTTGCGTCTTTTCTTACGCAGATAAAGTTTCGGCGTCTTTAGCAAAGCGCTTAACGCCTGTGATTTTGATTTTGGGGACCTGTTTTGTGTGCTAGTTAAAAGAATTATGTGGTCCGCGAAGTATTTTATCTTGCAATTTATGTCTTGTGTAACGTCTGTCGTATTTCTTTTTTTCCTACAATAAATAAATTTTTATATGTTAAGATTTGCACAATGCATTTTAAAAGTATATGCTGTTTTATCTTGTGCAGCACTTTTTTTCTGTCATAAATAAACGAATTGATTTGCAAATAGTTTCAGATTTAAAAAAATTGTTCAATTTCTTGCTTAATTAAATAATTGCAAATGAGATTACTTTACGTATGTAAATTGTGTTGCATTATGTATAAGAAATACTTATCGGCTTAAACACATTCAAATTATAAATAATTTTGTCGTTTCTTTGATATATATTAGAAGTTTGGGTTTTTCAGTTAAGAATTACCTTACGAATTGGAGATTTTTTTATGAATCACTGGTTTTAAATCGGACCTTTTTGTGAGTGGATGTCGGATATTTCAGAAATAGAATAGCAGATGGATCGAACCAGAATAGAAATGAAGGCCAATGCATTATGTAGTCTAGAAGAAATCTCAAAATCACGCTATTCTTTTAAACATGCATATTTATAAAGTTAATATTTCTTTTATAAAACAAAAATTGAGTATTGCGGCATTTCCCGCCTCATAAATCTGCATTGAGCTACGCGAATAGTCTTCATTTTGATCACTTTAGATTAGAAATCTTTTTCGTCGAAGTATTCCTCCATTAAAAGCTCATTCTTGTCTATTCAACAAAATCCGTTTCCAATCAAAAGTGGGTAAAAAAATCCGTTTATAGATATACCCGAGATGGGTGGGGAAGAGGGGGGAAAAAAGCGTCCTACTGAATTTCAAATTCCTTTTCGTGTATCTAAAGCTCAAATTCGTCGTACCTGCTTTGGAACCTTTCCCCCTCCCCTCCTTCCATCTCTTAGTGAAACTGGTGGAATGCTTCATTCTTTTGTTGAATATTTGTTACCATTCCACGTCAACGTAAAGGTAATGTCAATAATCTTCAAATGCGATCCACGTCTCTGTTTATCGAGAGCCCAAGTTCAGGTGTTCTTTTTCCCACAAAAGAAATTCGTAGCTGGTGAGATAAGCAACCATAACTGACTCTGCATCTTTACTGTCATCAATCAGAACTCTTCCAGCTTCAGGTTATTTGATTCTTTAGGTTTAATGTCTTCGGGTTTTTCTTTCTTTCTCCTTTCCGTTTATTGTATGAGCTTCTTATTCGACAACTTTAGTAGCTTACCCCATTTTATGTCCCTGTAATAAGCAACAGTTTTCTTTTTCTGAGGTCACTTCTACGTACTTTAGCTCTTTATTATTTTTTTTTCCACCAATCGCCTGCCTTTACTCTTCGTATGAAGGGATATGTCTTCATTTAGTCTTTCTACAAGAAAATGAGATCGAAAAGAAATTATCCGTAGAATTATTTCTGTACTATTATTAGGATATTGGTATTTTCAGCGAAATCGGGTGAAGAAAACATTATCTTGTTTCATCGCTGCTGTTTAGTTGTTTAATACTGTTTGGTAAAGAATTGACTTGAAATCATAGTTATATAAAAACTTTTGAGTTTGATATTTACCTGTTAAAATGTAATTCTTTGATAATACACTCGAGTCTTAAATTCCATCAATCCACTCCTAAACTTTGTTTTAATAAAAAATTATTTAATGGGAATATGTAAATTAAGTTATAAAAAACGAGGGAGGAAAACAAAGGTTGAAATTTACTACCCATTTTATTGACTTTAATTCGTCTGTGTATAAAGGACTTAACTGTGTGAAAGGTATACAATCCCAGTTTAAATTAAAAATTTATTTTTCATAAAAAATTTCACATTTCTGAAACACATCATCTGTAACATTTTCATGAAATTGTAAGTTCTTTGAATTGTATTGTATTTCATCATATTAAGAGTTTTTTTACTAAATTATCATCATCATCACACACTTTCCTATCTTCATTACTTTTCATAACACTTTGTAATATATCATGAAACGTGTGATATTCAGAAATGCAATGTCTTCTGATCTCACCTTTTTCAAAAACTTCCATGACTTTCAGATGCGGCAATTTTTCACGGTAGTGATTTGGTTGATTGTTTCGGAATATCGATAAATGAGAAGTCATAAAATGTTAGAGGCGAATATTTGGGGAAAAAATGTTGAAGAAACGTCGGTATATTGAAATTTTCTGTCGTAGTTTGGGAAGTTAGTAGCATATAAATGTTGTTTAAAGTGAAGGTCCTGTAAGAAATTTCGTTATATAGATCGTGCAAATGGACCGTAAGTGGAAGAATGTAACAGAACACATTTCACATTGAACCGCTGTTTGTTATTTTCCCTATGTCTGCCTTTTCATGCCGATTGAGGGTGCGGTGTTAAAAATGCGTGTTTAAGGAAGCAAATGATACGTGTTTCATCTTGCCAACTTGCCATATTGTTTAGTTCTGTTGAGTTCATGCTCATTACATAAAATTCTCCCTCCCATCCATCTCGTGATTTTGCGGACCTGTTGTGTAAGCATTTAAATGCTAGAAAGGTAGAAGGATCGTTAAACTTTTTATGATAGATTACACGTTGTAGAGCCCTAACATATAATATTATTGTACATTTGTGTTTACCAAGCTTGTATAAATTATATAGTATTCATTATGGGGACTAAAAATTCGATTGCTTTTGTAGATTCTAGTACCATAGTTTAAAATTAGGAGCAGACATTGTCCTCAATATTCCTGACTAGATTTAAGAGTCAATCATTAATTTTGGTGCAAATTATCCCCTTGTTGCATCAGAAAGGGCGTTATTCTGACTAAACTAAACTAAGCTAAGCTAAACTCAGTTATATGTGATCCTTCTATTCCGAAGCCAGTCCGAGACGGTAGCTGTGGAACTGTAATATTATGGCTGAGAAATGGAAGTAATTTCGATAAAAAAAGTGTTTCCCAATTTATATTTGTGATCTTTATAGTGCCGTTAGTTATACTTTGAATTTTAATTTAATATTTGAAAGGCATTTTGTAGTGCTGACTTTTTCTTAATATTTATTTCATTGTAAACATGTTGGCAGTTTACTTTGAAAATTACTACATTATATATATATATATATATATAATATATATATATATATATATATATATATATATATATATATATATATATATATAATCATTGGGAATGTCTCTTCTGTGACTATTTATTTTACTGAATCTTCTTTATACGATATTATCTAGGCAACTTGAATTCTAATCGCTTCATTATCATCTTGAATCCTTAAATAGGCCATTTAAACTGTTATTTCTTAATAATTCTTTCCCTTATCAATACTAGTCTCTGTTAAGCGAGGTTTTTTTTCCCCCTTTTGTTAACTTACCACTGCACATTTGCATTTGCCTTAAAGAAAACTTGTCGTATTTATCATTTTGCGATTTCCTGTGCGGTGGGGTTATGAATGCGGCGATTCATTCGAGAAAATATTTTTACTTACCTGGTGAATTATTGATAGTTTTAATTAATTATTATTTTCTCAAATTCTATTAACAATTCATTTTAATGTAAGACTGCGTGTGACTCCCGTGTTTTAATTTTATTTAACAATGAAGGAACTGTTAGTCTTTTTCTTTCTTTGTAGCTTCTTTGTCTGCAGTCTGTGCAGAAAGTTCCAGAAATGAAATTTTTGATTATGTTAAAGTGTGGGTTGAACTTTAAAGTCATACTTAATTTACCAGATTAGCGCTTTAATGTATTCTTTTTTTTTCAAAAATATTTTTTAAATAGATAATTATATGGTAATATGTTACTAATTTATAATGGTTTTATTTTATTAATAAGCCTTTAAAGGCTATTTTGAATGTATTCTACGGTCATAGAAAATACGAAATGGTTTTGCTAATATTTTCACTAAATGCGTATAGTAAATATATTATCATTTTTACATTTTATATGCTCAAATACAACGAAGTTGTCTCTCGCGACATTAGTCACATGCAAAAAAAAAAAAAAAAATAAAAAAAAAAAAAAAATAAAAAAAAATAAATAAATAAATAAATAAAAATAAAAAAATAAAGTCGCATGCCATTTAGCATCCTCTATTCGTTTCAGCTCATTAGTAAGAAGAGCGCTTTTCAGGAGCTATTATTAGGCGTATTTCTCTTTTCCGAAATTGATTTTAATTTTCATTTTGAATATTATTACGTAATTTTCTGATAAAAAAATAACCATCTTCAACTCTGTATTTCATCTCATCACTGTTTGACGAATTTAAAACGTCTGACGCATGCGCAAAAGCGCGAAGAGTTTCCCTGTCTGGAAACGGGCAGTATATACAATTCGCTTAGAGTGGGACATTGCGTCCCTTCTTTTTCCCTTCTGCGTTGCGCCATAGATTATTAAATTGACGCCACTCCTTTGATGTATATGATGCGAACATGAAAGTTTTCCATTCTACTGTTAAATTTTCTTTTTGATGCTAAGCTAATTTTGACTTTGATGCTAAGGCTATTTTTGGAAGTTCTAGAAAATTGTCCTGTGCTATTGCGGAACTGACATCAAAAATTTTATTCTAACAACCAAGCTATACAGACGAAGAAAATGTAACTTTCTCCTTTTTATTAACTGTTTATGTACAGCAGTGTTGCTTGCGTTTATTTTTGCTATTATAATCTTACGGATGATAATGCAGTAATTTATTTTATTTCTTAGTGAGAAGATTGAAGCAATAAAAATTTATGAACTAGATTTCTAACCTAACTTTCTCCTACTGCGTTTTTTCAAAGCTCTTCGTCTTCTTCAAAAAGTTATAATTATATACTTCCAAATCGCCAGTAAAAGGGCGAAAGCTCTCTTCTGATTTTTGTGAGAAACAGTTACAGATGAACAGCTTGAGTGAAATGATGTAAAGAGATCAAAACTAAAAGCTATCCAGCAAACCGTTATCATTGGCCTACCTTTCAACAACTTAACAACTGCTCTTTCTTTACTTTTCTGTCTATAATGGTTTCCTTGCTCGCATGATTTCTGTTCCACCTTGCTGTTTCTACAAACTGAGATGTTTTTATCACTACGGCTCATTAGGTTGTCTGGCGACTTTCTACTTCTAGTGACCATCATTTGTACTTGAAAAACTTTCATCTGATTTTTCTTCTCAACTTTGTCATTTATCTGATTTTATGGTAATATCCTTAACTCCATTACATCCATTATATGCGCTGGATACGCCGTAATTGTAGTGTGGCCGCCGCTGTTTTGACTGCTCATGCGTTAGCTACCTTCTTTAGTTATTGATGCTGTTTGAAAGGAAATAGACATTGTAAATGGTGAAAGCTGGAAAGCTATACTAATTTGTTTTATTTATTATCATTTTTTAATGAGAAATTTTTCAGATACTAGTTAATAAAAGCCCAGTTAGAATTCTTTCGTTTTATAAAGTATACATGATGGATTGACTACGTCGACGAAATGTAACTGTGAACCTGTCAAAGAATAGTTTGCATTTTTGAATTTCCGAGATTTGATTATCATTACCGCAACTCTGAATTGAATCTTGATTCCTCTTCCGCCTGGAAATTTTGATTATGAATAAATTTATTCAATTGCAGAGAAGTCATCTCCTCCCTCCATTTCTTTTTGTAAATTGTTTAATTGAAAGCAAATTACTTTAACACAATATTGTCAATTTTAAATTAAGGATTTAATTGGGATAAGTAGAAAGACTTGTCCTTAGTTTTGATTTTTCTATTATTTCTCGAATATTTTCATTGTTAACAGTATAAAAGATCCAGATTTTAAAAATGAGAAATATATTCATGAAAAATTGATATCCGTAAGCATAAAGTAGATATAATTCATTAGAGCCAGTCTCTTTAATTTTAGGAAAACTTGATTTTTTGTATTAATTTAGTAAAAATTGTTTTTAAACGCTCACTTTCGTTAGCATATTATAATATTTGTTACTTTTTAAGCATAATATTTAATTTATAACTTACCTAGGTTATAATTTAATATTTAACCTACCCTTGTTAGAATCTTGACAGTTTGAAATAACATGTTTTTGTTTGAAAAGAATCGTTTCTTTCTCTAGAGACCTATTCAGGGTAAACCCGAACTCATATGTACTCAAGTCATATCATGAAAATCAAACCGAGATGAAAATGTTTTAATTAGCAAAATGATTCTCACCCTAAATGAATTAAAGCTGTTTGGAAGAATATTAGAAATGTTTAGTTTTCGTAGGTTTTTCGTCTTAACCAAAGGTCCTCCTTTATCTTATTCACTTGCGATAAATTATTTTTAAGCTGAACTAATTAGTTGGAATCTTTATTTCTGATCCATTCATATTTTGAATTTATTTGAAGATAAACTCAACTGATAATTCTCTATGCTATCGAATAAATTCTTTGTAAACTTTTCTTTTTGATTGGAATTTGGGTGTGTTGAATATTGATGGGTTTTTAAGTTTAAGTTTAAATTAAATTACTGATATTTTTGGAGAAAAAGCTATAAAATTTGATTAAAAAACACAGGATTTCATTGAGGTTTTCTATGATATAATGCTCCCAATGAGGATGAAACAAGCCGGGTGTATCGAGCTCCAGCCGTGCCGAAACGGGTGGGTGGTTGTATTTGGGGGATTGGGCCGTGCCACGCTTCAAAGATCAGCCACCCTCCCCTGACCCATGCAGACCTTATCACCCTCTTTCCCATCTTTCTACATGGCCAGTACAGATTTTCGCCGTCATATTTTTTTTAAATAGTGCACCCATCTGTTTCGCTTTAAATAACGTTTTTATGATATCCATAACGTTACAAAATTCATCTGAGTTATGTCTATCTAAACTATGGCTCTAAAAATTGTAGTAATTAAAATATAGTAGTTCAGCAATAGCCACTCCAGCACTACTGGAGTGGTTATTGGTGATTCATCTTTGAATCGCCCAATCTAATTAGGTTTTGATGACAACTGGTAGCAACTAATCTACCGGATGCTCATTGGCAAATCGGAATTGATGCCTGTCTATTTTCTTAACTCTTCTGATGCCTTTCGGCTAGGATTTACCTCGAGCGCGTCTTATTAAGGATTCTCTTTCCGTGATTCTATTTCACACTGTAATGTGATAGTTTCTCCTAGATTGATCTGTTTAAGGAGTCTACCTTCCTCTTTGGTATCAAGGGAATTCGTAAAGTTTATCTCTCTCCTATATGAAGCAAATCGATACTTTTAGTTGCACAGAAAGTAATTTTAATTTTATCTGTTATTTTTATGTTTGAAAGCACTTCTCTTAATACAGTATCGAAATGAAAAATTCTTTACAATTAAATCCAACAAAATAAAGCTATATACAGTTTGATTTTTTTTTAGAAATGGATTAAAATAATCATAATCAAAAATTTGAATTTATAAAATTTAATAATTATTGAAAGTATTTAGTAATAAATTTAAAAAGAATTTGTTAATTTGTTTTGCAACTAATTTGAAGCACATTATTTTAAAGTAAGATGGAGAAATCGCTTTGCTGAGCATTGAATAGTGGACTATACTTTTTCGGAACCTTAAAAGAGTATTTTATCTTGGCATGCGAATGAAAATGGTGATTGAATTTTAAATGCTTTGAATAAATGGTTGACAATCAGTTCGAATGCTTTCCGAAAGATTTTTAAGCTAGGATAACAAGTATCTTTTCATTCGCATAACAGAAAGCGATTGACATTCGACTAATTCTCTGACTCGTTTCAAGTATTGTATAGTTGGTTAAAATTATAGCTTAGCTGCGCAAGGTACAGTATTTTTTTATGATATAAGTGATACAAAAATATTTTACCAAACATGCTTGCATATATATTATTGTTTCATAAATAAATATTTATTTATTAGAATCTAGAATAAGTTAATAAAATTTCCTCACAAATCCTTGATGAATCGATGATCACTTTAGAAACGCATCTCTGTGAACGGTTCATATTTGTTAAATGATCACCTTAAAGTGACATATAAATCTTATAACCTATGAGTAATGTCATCTTATCTTATCTACGCGTTTAGTTCGAATAAATTCTGTTATTTCAGTTATAAATTTTAGCATCATTCAATTTTTTAAAAGTAAGTTTAGCTATAGTTAAATTTACATAATTTAACAAGAAGAATAAGCCTTGCCAAATCATAGCAGTAATATTTTAAATAATTTCTTTTTTAATAGTTATTAGAATTTTAAGAGCTAGGGCTTCAAGGAAACAAAGACTACATCATGATACAATTTTAATGCTGCATTTTAAGAAGAACAGCAACAACAAAATTCCTATCATCAGACTTTAAAGCTAAAATAGTTCCTTTTGTTCCGAAATTATAGAGAAGAAAATTTCACTCCCTCCGCTATTTTCACATTTTATTTCATAAGTGTTGGAGCTACGAAGATGTCAGACGGTGGAAAAGAATGCCACTGATTAAGAGTTTTCTAATAAGGCTTTACAGATTTTGATTAAAAAGTTCAGTTTTTCAGCTTTTAACTTTTAAGCAATTGCTATAATAATAATAATAAAAAAAAAACTTTTAATTCAAAAGTTGATCATTATGATAAGGCAACAATTTAATATTATTTAATAATATTTGTGACGAATCTTGATTTGAATTAATTATCTTTTTGTTTTCAGTCATAAAAAGTTGGGGAGGAATGAAAATTTCAGCTCACAACCACTGTTCCTACTCCTTTGGAGCTGAATGGCCTATTTATTTACTCGACCAAGATTTTCTACTTCTCTACAGTATTCCCTCCCACGCCGGTTCAAATTCAGTCAAAATTACTCTGTCATGTTAGCAAGATAGGACAGACAAAACCTTAAGCATATGCAATATAAGCTTTTTAACTGTGAGCGGTTTGGGATTTTTGAGAACGTAATCGAAGAATGGGTGCAAAAATTTTCCTGTAGTCGTGGCATGAGAACCATTTCAATAATAGTTTTATAATACTCTCAGGTATATTGGATTATGTGCAGACGCGGAAATAAGTGTGTGTGTGGGGGGGGGGGGTGCTAAGGCTTATATCAAATTTATATTTCCTATGGATAAAACAATTTTTGAGCTCAAAATTACTCAATAGTTGCATGTACGTCAAAAATAATTTCTAATGCATTTTTTTTTCATTCCTTTTCATCGCCACTTAAAACAATACCTTTCCGAAATTTCCTTTTTCATTCTTAAAACTACGATGTTTTAACCTCGATTGTCTTGAGCTCGGAGAATTCTTCATGGTACTTACATTTTTCCTCAACAGCACCTGCTATTTCGATTTCCCAAAGACTTGAAAGCATGATTTAGATTGTGTGAACCTGCGATTTCTCATCCGGTCAAAGGGCATAAATCGTCTGGCTTAAATTCCATGTTTCTACGCTTGAGAAGATTTCCCTCCAAACATACAAGTCATCTCAATTACTTTCCCATGTCAAACAAATTTATGAGTTCGCGATGAACCAGCCCGTTTAATGTAAGAATTAGTTTATATAATTCTTCATTAACTAAATATATTTATGATCGGAAGTCTAGGGGGTATTTTGGGCCTTCCAAGCCCTTCTTTTATTCTTAAAGTACGATTAATGCTCCGTTATCAATCCCCCAGACAGTTTTATCTTGCTAATCCTGCGTAATTAGAAAATTCTCCAAACTTTCAAGCTAAGAGGAGTGAAATAACAGCTCTTCTTGTGAAATTCCCATCGCTGGGTAACTTATTGAAGCATGCCCGTTTAGATGTAGATAGATACCTTGGGTGTTTCGTAATCTTTGAGAAAATAAAATTGTCCCCAACTGGTTGTGATGAGATGCTTAATGCGCATTTCAATTGAGTACTTGGTGAGTATTATAATTGAGAGAGTGAAATGACGTTGAAATGTCGTTTTCGCAATTCGTTTTCATGGTTTTTCTTGTTGTTGTCTTATTGCTTACTGTTTCTTTAATTGTTGAAGTAGTTGATGGTTTTCTATGAAAATTGATACCTCGCCCTTTCTTTTGTATATAATTTAAATATAGTGACATAATTCTTCCTCTATTTTTTTTCAAGAAAATAATAATAATTCAAACTGATTTAAGAAACTGAAATTTCCACCAAATTCAAGATAAAATTTTATACTGGGGAAAGAAAGTTACTCTATGAGTTAGTTGCCTTGTGCGTTTGGTTTTAGATAGTCTTTACATATATCATATGATCATGATGTACATGAAATAAATTATAATTTAATCAAAATTAATTCTGAATGCTAATAATCGATATTCTTTACAGTAAAACAGTATATTTGGACCTACATAATTTACCTGTAATTCTTAAGATACCATCGAAAAGCTTTAATACGTTAATTGCCTGTTATTTCTATTTCTACATATATTTGAATATTGATGAGAGCCGCAGATTTTTGTGGTCGAAAAAAGGTTGTGGGTGAAATATTAGATGTCATGCTGTAATGTCTAAATTTTTCTATTCAGTTTTTAATAATACTAATAAAAGAAAGTCCTGACGATATTACTATTCATTAAAATGAACACGTCATTTCTAAGGAATTTAAAATTGTTAAAATCTAATTTATTGATGTTTTGCTGAATTTGATTTGAAATAGTTTTGCGCATCAAAATAAATTGTTTACTCGATTGATGACACTTAGCTGCTGCTATTTTTATATAGACATTCAAATCGAACAAAGAAGCAGAATTGAATGTTTTTACCAAGGTAGGATCTAACGATAAAATGTCTTACTTTTCATCAGATTTCCTTTTTTATAACTTGTGAGTGTGTATCTTTCATCTGTCCGTGTCCTAAAATACACATTGCCGAAATTTGGTGATCCTGTGGCCACTGATTTTTTCCCCTCAGTATTACTCTAAAGAGAAATACTTTATTTCTGATCACCTGGTATTTCAGTATGAAGATTCGAAGTATAAAATAATGCTGTCCTATTCCGCTTCAAGCGCTTATTATTTAATCCCAGACCCATTAAGCGGGATAGGGCGTTAGTTGGATTGCCTTGTCCCTGTAAGTTCTGACTAGTTAGTTCTTGAATATCCGAAAGGAGGAGGAAACTACCTGCAATGATTCTTCTCTGAAATGATGATTCTTTCCCTTATTACTCTAAAGAAGGAAGAGAAAAAATATATGCGTGCAGTATAAGAGGCGAGCATTTTTTCCCACTCTCGAAATCTTTTTTTCCCATCTTTACCATTCCAGAGACCTGTTGATCGCTGCAAATGCTTCCTGTACGTGCTCGGACCTCTTAATTATATTAAAGGAGGATCAGAGGATTACAGTGAAAGGTCAATAGAACTTGTTTACGAGCAGTTTTGTTAATCCTTATAAGGCTCAGAAATGTGACCTGAAGTTCAGTTTCACATTGATTCGCACTATAATCTCATGAATTCGCGTTTATCGGTGTCTCAACCGTGAATTTATATTGCTGTGATTACTGTGTCTGTGAGGTATGAATATCGCGTGGTTTAGCGTTGCGATGGAAATTGAGAATAGCAATTAAGTAATACATTCATCGAAATGCGCATTAAGTACATTGAAAAACTATGAAGAAGGTGGGGTAGTGGTTTTTAACTTTTTTGCTCGTGTTTGTAGCTTCTTGATGTTTGCAGTTTTCTTTTTCGCTTTCATTGATGATTGTGTCTTAGTTGAATGATTTTTATTTCAATTATTGTTCTAATGTTTAAAATCATGTAAATTAATTTTGATGATATATTTTATAAAACCACATCATGGAATTGTGAGCAAATCAAGTGAAATATTTTCTAATCTTTTTACTGCGTATGTTTGATAGATTCCATTAAATGAATTCCCCGTTTTGAAAAGAAAACAGTTAGAAAAGAACTTCGTAATTTTAGAACGCGGCGCATGACGAGGAAATATTTCAGCCACTAAAAACTTTAACGATTTCTTCGGAAACCATTTAAAAAAATAATTTTTAAGAGATAATTCATAATAAAGTTTTCGTGAAATTTTAACAAAGAACATTCCACCCAAAAATTTGTTGTGTTAATTTATGACCAAGCGCAAAATGCATTGTTTCAAAAATCGGATTTAGAAAATTTAAATGAAGTGAATTAAAGAATATTGATTTAATAAATAACGTGCACCTTGATTTTATAAATTTAAAAAGAAAAAAAAGTTGGAATTCCGTCTTTTGAACGGTCATGAAAAAGAAGGAAGGAGTGAGGGGACGGTGTGGAAGGATATTACTTAACAAAATTGTTTTGAACATGAAGACTCCTGAACTTTTCGAAACATGTACTTATGAGAACACTTATAAGTCTGTTACAAAACATTATTAACCCGCAGGTTAAAATTACGTTTTATTTAGTTTGACGTTATTCAGTCGGTATGGTATAACTACCATACCGGCTGTTATGTTTGTTGACTGATTGGCTAAAATTATATTTGTTGATCGGAGAGACTGAAATAATACACATCGGAATGAGATTTTCATTTTGTCACAATTTTATAAATAACATTTATTTATTTTTATTTTCAAATAAATTGAACCTTAAATTATTTTTAAATATGACTATTCATAAGCTGCTTAAATTCTTATGCTAATGTATTTGATAATTTTTCACATAAGATAATAGCACAGGCTTATAAATGCGTCAATTGATAAAATAAAAGCAAATAAATGAGTAAGTGCACTTTAAATTGATTTGAATAAACTGTGAGCTTTTTCACGAAAGTTCATTTATTCTCGAGTTTTGACATTTGAAAGGAAATAATAACTGAATTCTGACAGCAGGGAATTATATTTTGTACATCCATTTTCTATTCGGGACAGTGGAACTTCTGAATTATTTTCATTATTTTTTGGTCTTCTGAATTTTTATATTTATTTTCATATTAAATAAGAAATAGTGTATAATGGAATTTTTTATTAAAAACATCCAACAGTCTTGGAATTATTCATACTATAAACTGACCTTATGATATTTATTGCATTTTTAAACTCCACTCACTGTTCCCGTTGTCATTGTATTTTATCAATAAAACATATTTTAATACAGATTATAATATTTATAGAACAAACAGTTTAACAGCAATATTATTTTAAAAGACCTGTGGGGAGATGACCCCACTCATACCTGCTTTTATACCCTCATGGCATATGCAACTACTACTCAAATGAGCAATTTTTGTTTAATAAATCTTTCAAATGCTTTCAATGCAATCTGGGCTAAAAGTCTCCAGAACTAACAGCCTATACTGAGTGAACATAGCTTGATTAGAAATAAATTTCTGTATCGTGTAAAATGGCAACTATTCAGGTTTTTTTCAGGTTTGGAAATTTCACATGTGGTTGTCATTTATGGACCTGCAGTTATCCAGTTGGTGATAAGTCTTTAATAGTATTTATGATCTACTTCAAAAATACACTATTTCAAATAATCCAAACTACGAACTTTTCTATTTTTCTTAATCATTTAAATGAAGCCCCAAACAAAGAAATCTAACAGTAACATGTTTGAACATAATGCGAGTTCAGGCAATTGAATTCACTTGGTGATTGATTCTCAACTTGTTACTCCCGTGGACAAGGGATATGTGCGTCTTAGGTACTACTTAGGGGGAAGAAATAACGGAATAATCCCCTATCGATGGCAGTGTTTGCATAACTAATTATGTGTGGTTCTTTTAATACAAACCATTACTTTTGGATATCTTTAACCTGTACATCCTGTATATTTCTGACCTTTTCTGTTTATAATAAACTAATTTTAAAATGAATTTTTACTATCATTCTTAATTTTTTCAACTGTTTTATATTCACGATAGCTATAACTAGTAATCCGCTAATATGATAATTATTTAAATCTTATGTTTGGCCCAGCCTGATAACAAATGCACTTTAAAACTAAATCAAACTATTCAAAAACTTACATTCTTCGCATGAACAGTTATTGAATATCTCTTACGCTAATTATCCTTTTTCAGTGTAAGAGAACTCGTCCTTGTGGACTGTCATTTCCACGCTGAATGCAGCTTTCGATATCCTCTCACCATTATCTATACGCCAGGTTGTTGCAGTTACCTGCTAATGATTCTCATCATTCCCGAACCTTGTCCTCTAGGGTACATTAGTTGTTTCGAAAAATAAATCGTTCGAATCCGACTGCAAAAGATTTTTTTTTTTCTTATCTCAACATTTCGAAAAGTGTCTTTAAAGTTTTAGCAGCTTCTGAAAGGTGAAGTTATTTACTGAATTTATATCGGGAAGTCTTTTCTGGTGTATAATTAATCTTCTGGAGTTTTATATTGGTGTTTGATGGAATTAGATGTGATTTCTTTCGAGATTCTTCGTTAATGAAGGGTAGGTTTTCATTCCTTGGAGAATAATTTTGTTTTCTTTTAAGTGTCACTGTTTCTTGTTCTATATTTGTTACTATTTTATTTCGATTATTTTTCCTTCCCATTGGTTAAGATTGATAGAAATACCTCTTATTGATATACAAGATGTTGGAAATATCTTTTAAATATTTTAAGGATAAGTTAGGCACGCATAAATAAGTCATTCTTGCAGTAAAACATGAGTTCAAAAACACAAAAAGGAATGAGGAATGCTCCAGGGGCTCTTTATTATTGAATTAATATTTCTGTATATTGTTCAGTTCAGAGTTAAAGTAATATAAATTTTACAGTAAAGCAGCCTAATTGCACGCTAGTCATTGGTTTTAATGAACATTGAGCAGTGATTTTCTTTGCTTCCTTTATGTTCATTTTCAATAAGTCTAGGTGCTTTTTATTTATTTAATAAAAAAAAAAAATCTTCAGTAATTAAGTTTTGTTTTGCTTAATAAATTTCATGAAAAGCTAATTTTTTATTTTAAATGAACTGATTTTATATTTTATATGATTAATCGTTTCTTAAAAATGAGCGGATTTCCCAAAATACTGAGATTAAAAGGATTTGTTCAAGTGTATTAGTGATATCATGGAAGATGCTGTTTAGCATGCATAATTTTACTTCGTTAGAGGGATTATATAATTTATGAATATTTAACGGATTTATCAAAAAAAAAAAAATGGAAAAAGTATCAGAGCTATCGATACTTGACGATTGTGTTACTCACTAAATATATCTTTAATATATCTTGCAAATCATTCTCAAGTTTCTGGCAATACTTACAATTTAAAAAATATTACAGTAAATTCGCCTAATTAGAGACGAAAACTAATATGAGACATATCCCCCAATTGAAACATCTGTGATAAAAGAAGTTGAAAATATGCCCAAAATCTATGGGCTGTATTAATCATCCCAAGTTACTCGCGCGTGATCTTAATTATAATATAAATGTGTGACTAGAGTTTAGACTTGAGCACATTATCGGTATTCGGTGTAATGTCGCTTCGTATATAAAGAGAAGATTTCTTTCATTAAATCATATTTTCGAGACATGTAAGAATATGTATTACATCTATCACCGGTGATATTGCCCCTTCTAGATATCTGCGTTCTGCCAACATGAATCTTCACCAGCTATAGAACGTATTCGGTTCAGGAGCTTGATATGCAAGTTAATATAGTAAACTTTTTATTTGTTTTCTTTTCTTTTTCTTTTTTTTTAATTTTTAATTAATTTATTTTTGTCATTTGACCGTGGCCGAAAATAATATTAACTGTTTGTTCCTAATACACGTGGATTAAAAACAAAAATTTTATATCTATTCTCTGTTTGAGGTGAATAATTTTATTGACAGTTACACTTCTTCACAGACGCGTGTTATCAAAGAATATAAACTGAAATTATTTTTAGGATACTGATCTTTCTTCATATCGTTAAGAGCTATATAAATCATTTATTTGCTAATTCTGAATTAGTTCAAATTTGTTCACAAGCGTTCGAAAAGCAATAAACTTTTTTTTTTTTTTGCTTTTTATAATTTTATTTAATGTTAATTATATTAACAGGAGCAGTTAGCTAAGTTAATTAAAAAATGAATAGGCTTTTTATTTCAATGTTAGGCTCATGGCTTCTGGAACTTTTTCTGGTGGTGACCTCCTCTTCAGATGGAAAAATATTTCTACATTAAATATTCCGTCTAAAAATTTCTGTTGCTGTCCCAAATTTGGAAACTAATATTATAATGAAGTATTTAATAAAAATTAAAGAAAAAAGAAATATGAATTTATTCAGTGATTTTTTTTATTAAATCCTTTGAATCAAGGTGATTTTTTTAAAAAAAATCTTCTTTGTTTAAAAATCTTAAAGAACTGAAATAAGAAGTTACAGTAAAATCTTCTGCGTTCCCAATATTGGTGTGCAATGACCCATTTTGGATCACAATCACTGTAGAAAAACCCCTAGTATACCATATCGATTATCTCAAGTGCTCATAAAGAAATATTTCATCGCTCCATTATTTTCCAAAATAAAGTGTTTTTGAGTTGTATGCGAAATGTTACTTGACAGGCGCAGTATAATTGCCATTGTGTTTTCTTTGTTTAAGCATAGGAGTAAAACATTAAAGCGGAAATCACCTAGAACAGGGATGGCGAACCTTTATGGATCAACATGCCATTTTTTCTAAAGAAATGTTTAATGAGGTTTAAACGTGCCGTCAAAAAATTTTGACTTGTGATTATTGGGAAAATAATAAAACTAAATACTAACAACTCTTTATTTACTACGAAAAAATACATTTTGCACTGTATAGTAGTAAATGTTTTAGCTATACAATTCAAATTAAAGTAATATTAGTGCGACTTCTTTTGTTGCAGATTAGACGACAACTTATAACTTATATTAGGATTGCAAGATGTTATTTTCGCAGAATGCATACTGAATTTGAGTCGTCTGCCAAACGGTTTTAAAGCGAGTCTTTACTGTTATTCATCTCTGAAAATAATGACTCGCATTCATAGGTAGATGAAAATATGTTTAAAATAGCATGAGCCAGTTTCTTCAAACCTTTAAATGTGCCTGGAATCGAATTCCATGTTTCCAGAATTTCGTTACTGGCATTTTTACTTATATCGCTTGTTAATCTTTCTGTTTCAATCAATTCCATCATTTTCCTTGTTCCAATAAATTTTTGAATCCATATTGAACTAAACTGGAAATCAATCTATTGCATTTCAAATTCTTCAATTTCCAACTAATTGAATTGGAACAAGTTCATTTTATCAAATGAAGTGACATCAGACAGGGTACATAATAAACTTGAGAGTTTCCGATAAATCTTTGAACTGAGAAAATCTGGCTGAAAATTCCTTGATCGATGAATCGATTACGGAAATAAATTCTTCAAGAACTTTTTCTCCGTCTGGTTTCTTATGTGTATCTAAATCTTTGATATATTTTTTTTTTCAAATTTAGGAAATACTTGTAGTTGTTTTTTAATAATATTGTTTCGAAAACATGCAATCCAGCGTCAAAAGCGCGAATGAGATCCATCATGACAATAATTGTTTTATTTTTACCTTGAAGCTTTACGTTCAATTAATTCATTAAAATGTTGGCATATATCTGTAAAAATATCAATTTTGAGAGCCACATAACATCCAACAGCTGTGGATATTGTTCAATTTCCCCCACTTGCAGAAACAGTCTGATTTCTTCCAAGCAGTCAATAAATTCTTGAAGTACGTTCTCGCGGCTCAACCAGCGAACATTATTATACATTAGTAAGCCATTATACACCTAGTTGACTTCATCCAACAAAACCTCAAACTTTCGCTTATTTAAAGAATGCGACGATATGAAGTTGAATATTTTTGTGACTAACGTCATTACATTATCAAGAGATGTTAAACCACTCTTCGAACACAAGACTTGTTGGTGAATAAGGCAGTGGAGTTCAAGAATCGAATGTCCTACGTCTCTTTGAAATAAACTAATGAAACCATTTTTTTTTCTCACCATATTTGGAGCACTATCAGTTACTGAAACAATTTATTTCAAATCAATTTTTTTCTCAGCAAGCGAATTTTTAACAGCCGTAGAAATATATATGCCCTTAGTGAACTTGGTTATTTTGAACTAAAATGCAAACCGTTTTGATCGGCGGCGTGCCCAAAATATTGTGTCGCGTGCCAATGGTTCGCCATTCCTGAACTAGAATAAGTACTCTGGCATCGAAAACTTTCCACTGTTTTCTTTCCGAAAGAACATGTAAAATGTCTTCTCTTTCTGGGTGGTTAAATATTTATTATTCATTTGTGCAGATTATTATGGTTGCTTTCAAAATATACTAGAGTAAAAGCAGTCAGGCCCACACCGCAAATATATTAACTGAAGAGTTTTGGAGGAATGGGCACGTGAAGAGGATCTTTCTTTGTTGCCATAGTTACTAATCCCATTAATGTACCTTCTTTGAAAACCACACATTCGACGATAATATCCACTCCATTTCCAACCCCCTTGGAGGTTATTCTTTTTAACTAAAGGGATTTCAAACTTCCCTCGGTTCATATCCTATTAACCGTGTCTCGGTGTTTCCCACCTGGAGCTTTAGATCGCGACTTCCCCCTTTCATTTTTCTTTGTTTCCATCTTTCGGACTCATCCCATGGGTGACTTCTTCTATCCCCAGTGTCGTATATAAATCTTATTGAGACACTTTTCCGAGTGAAGAAGTGTCTTCAATCTCTTCTTCAATTCTTCTTCTCTGCGTGCTGTTGTTTCTTCTTCAATTTATCACAACATCCTCGCTGATCTGTAGGATGAAAGCAGTTTTGCAAAAGAAAGTGTTCACTTCCGACTCGTTTATTTTATGGTAAGTTTTTGATGGCACTTAGGAATTTAGATTAGTTATCTGTGTTTCTTTTTTAAATATTGATTGCTGCTGTTGTATATAAAGTCTTTTTTTTTTTTTTTTTGGTTTTAAGTCATTTTTAAATAGCTCATGCATTGTAATCACTGCTTAAATGAGAAGGCATTCAATATACTGCACATAGAGAGTACCTGAAAATGAAATGATAATTCATTCCTGTTGGCCTCTTTGGAGATAAAACGTTGATGGCGCTTAGGAACAATTATTTTATCAGGTGCCTTTTAGAAATGGATTATATATGGTTGTTACTCTAAATAAAATGTTTTTAGTTTAAATCATTTTAATGTAATTGGCATTCAGAATCGCTGTTAAAAATCATGTGACTGTGAGTACAATCAGGGCCGAATTATCAAACATACAATGTAGATAACTATCTAGGAGCAACACGATTTTTTCAGGGGAATATAATTTTGTACATTCGTTTGTTTAACGAGTCCATGTATTCGAACTTAAATTAAAACAAAGTTTTTTTAACATAATTCTTGGAACCTTTTTCATATTTTCCAATTTGTTAGTAGATTTGTATATTAATTATTTTCGTAGCTATGTGACTAACTAGCAAATTAGGAATTCTGGCACCCAATGCATTAGAGAATTTAGATTGCGTTAAACGGGTTAGCAGTTTTTTTGTTTCTGTTTTTTCTTTTTGCTTGAAATTACTATTAAATTATATTTTTTATACTCGAGATACTGACATCAGCACTCGTCCGTT
Source organism: Argiope bruennichi (assembly GCF_947563725.1). Taxonomy (NCBI): domain Eukaryota; kingdom Metazoa; phylum Arthropoda; class Arachnida; order Araneae; family Araneidae; genus Argiope; species Argiope bruennichi. The sequence continues at coordinate 103,292,506 of NC_079163.1, read as the reverse complement.
TCTGTTACTTCAAAAAACTGCTCATATAAAAATAAATTTAAAATCAATAAAAAAATATTTAGTTTTAGTAATTGGGAATTGAAAAAATTTCTGAATTGGAAATTTTGAGTTAATTGTGAAAAGAAAGATTTTGCTTGATTCGATTACAGAATTGGGTGCAATTCCCTCTCCCCCTCACTTATTGTATGTTGTATATTTGACTCTCAATGTTCGTAAGTCACCTATCACGTGACAACAATGCTCTGTTAGCTGTATTATGTATAAAAACCTAGCATCCGATAAACTGAAAACTGATGTAAACACTTTTATTTATTTTGAAATGATATGAAATTCTTACTTTTAAAGGGGGTGGGGGGGCGTAAAATTAGTTGATTATATCCCTCCATATTTTTATTCCTTACTCCCGTAGACTGGGATTAGGAAGTCGTCCCCCCATATTTCTTACAATCTCTCTCCATATTTGTATGATTTTTTAACTAAAAAAGAGTGGTATATGCTAGTAATTAGCTTATCAAATATAAGAAGGAACTACAAAAAATTTTCTTTTACGATTAAACCAAGCGCCATCTATATGTTATGTGTATTACTAAAAGTTGCTTCTAATTCTACGCTTAGTACATCGTTTTAGCAAATTATTTATCTTTTGAAAGAATTTGCTTAGCAGAAATATTTCCAACTTAAAAGAAATAAAATATTTAACTACGAAAACTCTTTTAAACTACAACAAAATACTACTTTCTGTATGTATGTTTCTATTTCAATGAATATACATTCCAATATTATAATTAAAATATCATTTTTGCTCAGTATAAATCCGACTCTTTATTTCAATTTTGAATCCTCCATTATTCTTGAGAAATCAATCTATATTTTAAAGTTTGAATTCGAATTTAAAATAAACTATGAGTGATTCAAATATATTATCCATAGTGCTAAATGGTTGAATTTTGATATTCAATATGTATTATATTTTTTTGAAATAAAAAGAAAACAATTTGCTATTCATAATTTTTAAACAAAAGTGCATTTTTCTAAAATCAGTGCAAGCTGTATTGATCTAAATGATGGATTTAGATGTTAAGTTATTAATTAAAGAAGAGGGGGCACTTTATTTCTTAAGAGAGGCATGAGAAAACCCTTACCTGTCTACCTAGCATACCGTATTTCTCCAAAATAATATTAGAACCTATATGAAGGCATTTTATACAATTTTTTACAATGCACTAAAACAAGAGTAACGCGAAAATATTATTACGGGTAAGTTTTAATTAAGCGCTGGAAAATGTTCGTGGTTGAGGCAGCCAAAGTCTGCAAGGGGCTGTTGTGCTCATGAAGAAGATGTTTTAATTAATTTTCAACTTTAAACTGAAATAATTTTTGAGTCTTTGTATAGCATTATAATTTAATGGATAATGTTGTGAAAGTAAGAATTTTTAATGCAATAGTGCTGTTTAATAATAATATTCTTCCTTATTTTCTTATCAGATATTTTTACCATTCCTCTTAAAAACTTAAATTAGTTCTATAAAGACATTTTCTACAGGAATCATTTTATATTTTTTTACAGTATAATTATCAATTTTTAGTAATTAAAATCTTGTTTTGAATATGGTAATATAGAAAACATATTGAAAAAAGGCGGGGAAGTCGTTAAACTAATTCCTTTTATGCCCTCTCTAATTGTATATATTCGTAGTGATATGTAGTAAGACTAAGAAGTTATCTTAATTAAGAGTTGAAAGGTAATCCAAACTCTCTATTTGTTGGAAAGGAATAAATATTGTTGCCATTGATATATAAAATAAACGATACATGAGTTAATAAGTATTTGTCAAACGTATATGGAATGGGGGATAACATTTTCTAAATATGAATCTTAAAAAAAATTTTTGGATTAAAGTTTAATATAATATCTGATCTTATTTGTGGAAAAGTACTGCATTGCACAACTATTGCACTAATCAAGATAGCATTTCTGGTTCCATTATCATATTTTTAATGATATGTGACTACATGTCTCTCGCTTGACGCACATTATTTCTGACAAAGTAGTTTAATTTTGACACCCATTGCTTATTTTGCAGCAATAATAAAGTAGTATCGTCACAGGACAGACAAGTCGCCTTCTAGTTAGATGGCACACTACTGCATGGCTTTCATTTCATAGGAATAGACTCTATTCTGCATTATGTGAAGTAATTGTTTTTCCTTTTTGTATCTGTGTGTTTGTATTGATTCTGAAAGCAGAATAGTTCAAAAGTGTGCCAGAAAAAGAGGAAGTGGGCGGTAGAGATTTATTTTATATTAAATTGCGAGTTTGTTGAGAAAGAATACTGTTCTTAATTCAAATACAACTCGAGGATCTTTACCACTAAAATTCTTATAAGTATTTACAATTGATATATACATTTATAGTATGTCGATGAATTTGTTTCCCTATATATTTATAATATGATATGTATTTCTCTCATAGGCGAAAAAACTAGTTGGAAAAACGAAGTATAACGATTCAGCTGCCAACCAAGACATGGAATTGAGCAATCGATCTTTCTCATCCAATATAAGTGAATGCTCTAATACCAGTCCTCCACTTACTCCAATGAATAACTCCAAGTCTAATCGCTCCACGCCAAACAATTTGCCAGTGGACTTATGGTCACCTTTGGGAGGAGGATGCAGTAGCTGTGAAGAAAATAATTCACCTACTGATGTTAATTCTTGCAAACACATTAAAGACAAACCTCCCTTGCTGAAAAACCTAGAAGTGGTCAAAGAAAACATCTTGGGTGACGAGAAATTCAACAAAGACATTAAGAGACCGGCATCAGGTGGTTACGTAAATGAAAACACTTCTTGGGGAAATTCTCAAGCGGCTGCTCCAAAATTTAACACCAACATTAAAACTGATGGATTTGCTCCTGTAAAAGTAAGAAATTTACCAAATTTCAAAGTTTTCATTGCGGTTATCATATTAAAATTGTTTAAAAAATTATTCTGAGAATTCTTTCATTTCTACATATTATTTTTTTCATTCGGCTTTTGATACTCGTTTTAGTGATAAACGTTTTATTATTATTATTATTATAGTTTTTCTGTTATTATGAGACTGCAGATTGAACGTTATTAACATTTTTAGGTTGAATCAAATTTTTATTGTTTAAAATATACTGCCTTATGTTTCGAGTTAAATCCATTTTGCAAATATTAAAACCAATAATGCAAGATTTGTGGCATTCATCTTTCAATAAATGCTGAATTGATGTAATATAAATGCAGTAGTATTTTTTTAAATTGGATTTTGCATACATTTTATGGAACAATTTGTTCAAAACTGATATTAGGATTGCATGTTATGTTCTCGATTTTATGCTTATGTTTTATGTATGTATGCAAAAGATGATAGAATTTTAAAAAAACTTTACAATGTAAGAAAAAATTATTAATTTATACAAATATATTAAAAAAATATTGAAAAATATATTAATTATCATAAGTAATTGAAGGATTTGCTGTGAAGAAGGAGGTAGTTCCAATTATTCAAGTTTGCAGAAAACTGTAAAAAACGTTTGAAGATTCCAAATTCACGATTGTATGAAGATTTTCCTTTTCATCAATCTTCTTAATTGTTCTTGCATATTATGACAGTATTTTCACTCAAAAATATATTTTCCAGGTGACATGGCACATGTTGGAATGTTGGAGCTATCTCTTTGTTGCAACCTAATAGATTGTCTGTCTACCTCTATGAAAAATATTTTACAATAAACATGCAATTTACTAAAATTTTATTTTATTTAAAGTAAACTAACAAAATATTTATACAACTTGGCTTTAAAAACAGAAACAAAAAAGAAAATGTATTCCTATTAATCATCACATTCACTTCTGTAACGTAAGGTTCATCTGCTGCGTCGTCAGTTTGTAGGCCATCGTAGAGCTACATATCATTTTGTGGGACGTATTTGCAAGCTATTTCCATTACATCTTTATATTTTGGTCTCTTAAGGGGAAGGGAGTGGGAATAAGATGGCTGAATCTTGTTTAACATTAATTGAAGTAATGTTTTGAATTTTGAATATTCTTACTGTCTTGTTACAGAGTAGTCCAACACTCTCTCTTCACAATATGTTTCCTGTATTATTTTGGGATTTTTCAGAAGTAAAAACTCTATATTTCGTTAGAAAATATTTTTGTTCCCATCAGAAATGATGTAAGGAGTTGTCAGGAAGAAACCTTTTAATAGGTCAACGAAGTTTAAAATCATTCCTTAAGTAATTTTAATAACAAACTTTTCACTTGTCTTCTCTATGATACAAGTATACTCACACGGTAAAAAAACTCTTTCTAATTTCCATGTACGTTTTTCAGTGTTTCCGTAAGCACAATTGGTGGAGGAAAATGACGGTAGCACCAGGAGCTACCTCTATATTGCAACAAACTAATGAGATAAAGAGCTCCATCGTTTGAGTAACATGAGAACTAATGATTGGAGCTACATCTTTCTGGCACCAAAAGAATAAGTTTTTATTTCACCACATGATAGTACATATGACTCCGAATTCCCCAAGGTTGGAGCTACATCCTTTTTGCAGCAAACCCTTCAATTCTTAAATTAAAATGAATTATTTAGTAATTATTATAATTTCAATATATTATATTTTGAAAAACATATTAATTTATACAATATGAGTGCAGTGTAATTCAATAAAAGCATGAATAATTAATATGAAGATAATAATTTAAATTGTATATATGCATAAACTAAATACAAAATACTAAACTGAATAGAAGGTAAATGCTAGATTTACACACCCCACTCCTTTCCAGATATTAAAATTCCATGTATTCACATACTAAGTTCACTTATTACCCCTGAATAAATATTTGAGTTATATAATGATATCTCTAATGTAAATCCTAATTTAATTCCTTATTTTTTTAAATCTTAAATTAGACCATATTACTTTTTTCTAAAATTTTCTCTTATTTCCTAGTCCAAATCCCATTGTTTTTATTTATTTCCAACACACGCTCTAAAAAAATTGATGGCTATGCAATTTTCGCAGTTGAAGCTCAGGGATAAAAATCTCTAACTTCAATAGCATTCCTTCCAAAGATACCCATGATACCTTTTCCTGAATAGACTTGTGTGAAAGAGATTCCTATAAGAATCTCTCAGTAAAAAGTGTGTGTGTGTATATATAATATTGATGATATATTAATCACAGAGTATAAAATCTAGCTATACATAAGGAATATTGTAATATTGTACCTAAGGAACTTGTAATAGCCCATGATTTGTTAATTAAAAAAATCATTCTATACAAAAAAAGTAATTTCAGTATAAAGGAAACATGTATTTTGAGGATAACAAAAATAATGTAGTAGTAGATCTTATCATGCAATTTCGCAAATGTACACGGGCAGGAGTAGTTGTATGGCATCCATATATTCAATATGATTTAGATAAATTATCTATACATACTTAAGAAATACTGAAACAATTTTTCCCTCTAAACCTATTGAAGTAGTCAATGAAAATTTTGATTACCATGGGATGCTTCTATTATCATTATCATTTTGTCTGCATTTATAGAATAATTGAATTTGAAGGAAAAAATTACCATTCTTTAACAAAGCAATCAAAATTATGTAGAATGGTTTTCACATATTTCATTAAGAAAAATGACGAAATGCGACATTCATATAAACATTATATTGTATATGATATTAAAATATACAAGAAATAAGTTTCAAAACAAGATTTATACTGGCAATACTGTGATTTTATGAATTTTTCGTCATATGCAGCTTTCACGTACAAAAATAACTTTCTTTGGGTAAACAGAAAATACATGAAATTTCTGGTTGCAAAATAATCGAAAACTGAACTCGGGAAATAAGTGATGTATTTATCTCTGAAAGCTAAATAAAGCTACATATTAAATGTATTATTTGTGAATTGCAGAAATTTTCACTTGGGAGTAGAAATCAAGCTCCTACTGCTCCTCCAACTGATGAAGAAAGTCTTTTGGAAATGTCTACTGATCAGAGTAGTAAAAGGTCATCTAGATCTTCATGCGATCAATCAGTGCCATCATTATCGTCTTCCTTATCAGATACCACTATTTTGAGTGAGCGATCAGATGTGTCTAGTTGCTGCAAAAACAAAAAAGTCAATCATAATGGTAGTGCATCTAGTATTACACCACCACCTCCCCCAGAAAGGTATGGCAGTCCTCAGAATTATTTCTTTAATATGATGAATGAAGATCAGTTTAAATTTTTATATCCAAGTAAATTAATTTAATTCATTTATGTGTTTTGATATTGAAATATAAAATGAAACATGAGCTATATTTTCATCACATAAAAAGTTCTGATATTTTTGGGTGAGTTGCTCTTCATCAATTGCATTATGTTATTATTTTGAACCTTAAGTTTTGTTATTTTTCTTTTTCATGTTTATTCTCAAAGAACTGTTACTAATTGGTGTAATCTTTGTTCTCAATACGAGTAAATTCGATTATGATTGCCAGTGTAAATTTAACCTCAAATTGTTTTATTTGTTGCGATTGCTTTACATTTCCTTAAAATGTGCACCGTGTATGCATTTTTTAAATTTTTTTCTTAATATCATGCATCGAGAATGTTCAAGATTCTTTTCTGCTTTCATCAATTACGAATTAATTTATATTGTTTGGTTATACATTAAAGGAGCCCAAAATTTTAGAATGCCATAAAGATGAAACTTCCACCAATTTAATTAAAATCCTGACTTATTAACAGATATTATTAACTTAAAATTTACTTATTAACAAACAATTGATTACTCATACAGTTTTTCAAATTATTGTCGATACTGCTTCCTTCAGTACTGCCGGTGTGGTCGGCTGTACACAAAAACTTTGTCAAATTAAAATACCAGAAATTTTCTAAACTCGAAAATGTTTCCCGACTTGAATGAACGATTAGTAGGATCATTAACTTTATCATTTCATGTCAGATCATAAGTAAGAAATGCATATAAAGTTCCTTCTCGAAAGTTTTTACAAAAAAGGTTCATTCAAAATTCATAAGTTTTTAAAATTACTGTTGTGCACATTTTTTAATTCAAATTTAATTGAAAATTCTTTTTTTCTTAATAAATTTTTAACATTAATTTATTTTTAAATTGGAAGTTGGTAGTTATAATTTTTAATATTTCATTTTTTCATTTAATTTAGTTTGAGTTTTAAAGTAGTTTTATTAAAAGTAATTGTTTAAGATTTCTTATGTAATTAATATTTGAATTGTGCCTGATTAAAATATTGGTTCTTGCTATTCAAAAGATTGTTTGAAGTTGTTGATATATATCATAAAATTATTTAAGAGAAAATAATATATTTCAAATTGTAACTTTAATTAAATGTTTGGCATTGTATATTTTTTTTGTGTGAATTCCTTTCATATACAAACAATTGTAAATATTGGTAAAAAAAGGTAATATAATACAGCACAATTTATAATTACACTAATCTAATTTGAAAAGTTTTTGTAAACTCTTTATCTATTTTATATTGTAATTTCTGGATTCTTGATTTTTAATATATATAATCTAATTATTCAAATTAGTGCATAGTCAAGATTCATTACTGCTTCATTTGAATGTAAGCTTTGGGAAACATAATAAATAAATCAAAACAAACACATAGTTGATTAACTAGTCCTGAGGAGTATTGGAACACATTACTTTAAATTATTTGAAAATAAAAATAAGATAATTGGAAAAATTTAATTTTGGTAGGAAGTCGTAAATCTTGTTAAGTTCTTCACAATCTAATGAAGTCCTTAATAATTATTCTGCATAAATGCTAGTAGTCATTCTTTATATGGACATAATAGATATTGAATATAAATTTTTAAATGATAATAGTTGAGACAGCAATGATACGGTTTCTTAAATGCTATATTAATTTTATTTATTTTTTTGTTATATAGTGTTAAATGTAACTTTTTTTGAAAAAACTTCTTATACGAGAACTATTGTAGAAAGCCTACTATTACATTTTTCTAATGTGTTTTTATTATATCTCCATTGTTGCATTCTGGCAAGCTTACCATCATATATTTTATTCACTTTTGGCATTTACAGTATTTGCGTAATTTGCGACATTTTTGTTATCAAGCTAAAAATTTAAGATTTCAAAGTTATTTATATAAAGTTTTATATAATATGTTTTTAAAAAAACAATTTTTTAATTCAATCTCAAATCTGTTAATTGCATTATTTTACGTTCCAGACACGATTCCTTGTATATTGCCGTAACAGAAGAAAGAGAGTTACGAGTCGCTCCATGGTTTCAAGCTGGAATTCCAAGGTATCGTTCAAAATTTATTTAAATATCTCTTGTTGCAAGACATTCTACCAATTAAATAAGTTGATATAATTTGGCATTATTATTTAGATTTTCATTATTCAGTTTAATCATATCCCCTTTTTGAAATTGTTCTTTGACTCTTTGGGTTGTAAATTTGTAATTTAAAAGTATATTAAAGCTGTAAAATAATGTTTTTGTTGTTCATATAACTATAAAAAGTTTCTAAATTACATTGTATTGCTCAATATTACTGAAATCTATATTTCAGTTTTAAAAAGTAATATTGTAAATTGCTCCTTTAATTCTAATGTGAAAATATTATTTCTTTTACTAATGAGATTGTTGACATGTTCGAAAATATCTGAAAACAGAAATGCATTATTCAGTTAAATTTTTTGTGGATGTCAAGTACTTATGAACATGATAATTTTAGACATACTAACATTGAGAAAACTATTATATTTGGGAATGTTACAAATCAAACCGAGCTTTTTAAAAAAACATGTTTTTGGAATTTTTCATAATTAACTCTCAACTTCTTTGTATTGCCTTTGTTTTATTAATATGTTGTTTATCCTGAAATGTGAGATTAATGATTATTTGATGTGGTACATATTAATACAAATCGTTTTTCAATTTTAGTTAAATATTGCCTTAATATTGAAGATACAAAAGTTTTTTTGTGGAGGGTGACGGAAGTTGATGAAATTATTTATAATTTTTTTAAAAATTATTTTTTAGACAAACAATTCTTTAGTCTTATGTTGCAAAATATCATTCTTTGAGAAAATCATGGATGATAGTACTTCGTTATAAGAAAAGTACTTTTTATTATATTAGCATTGTTTTTATTTCTTGGTGTCAGAGAAAATTTTCTGTAATAATTATTTCATTTGCATGTTGGGAAATATTTTATGAAATTCTTTTTTTTTTTTTTCCCACTATCCAGAGAAATCGCTCTTGAAGTTCTTGCCCAAGAGCCAGTTGGTTCATTCATGGTTCGTGAAAGCACTAGCAAACCTGGCTGTTTTGCTCTATCATTACGTGTGCCAAGAGATTTTCATCAAACCGGAATAGCACATTACCTGATCATGCGAACCAATCGAGGCTATAAGATTAAGGTATGTTTTTTTTGTATGTTTTTTTTTGTAAGGTATGTTTTGTACAGATAAAAAGCTTTGAAAACCAATGAACCCAACCGAATTTAATTAATTTATTTGTTTGTGTGTGTGCAAGGCATTTAAAAAAACATTTATTTCCTTAACTATTGCAATTAAACTTATCCTTCCAATTGCACAGTTTCATCGAATAAGATGCCATGAAATTGATTTGTTCCAGCTTATCACTTCTGACAACAAGACAACCTTATTGAATTCGTTTGCAAAAATTTCCTACATCTACAGGAAAAATACTATACAAAGAAGAACATTAGCAATCCATAAATAAAATTCAATAGGCATCAAGTCAGGTAATATTAGAGGAAATTCAAAAGGTAATATGTTAAGTCAATTTACTTATCAAGGAATGTAGCATCAAACCATATGATGAAAATTAGTATTCCTCTGCAGCTAGGCTTTCATTACAATTACATAAAATATAAAACATCAACACTTCAAAACGTTCCTACTTACTGAAATATACATCTCTATTGGAAAGATTAATGTCATTTGTGCAACTGCAGACAAAAAAGAAAAATATTTCTTCTCTTTTTTGGTATTTCTCTACTTCTCTGAGATAAATGTTCAGTGTTTTAAGTCTCGATATATTAAAAGTTTAAACTAAATTTAAACGTAATAAATGTTTTCAGCTAAAGTTGTAGTAAGCCCTATAATTTTTAAAGTAAGCATATATCTGCAAACTTTGTAGATAGGAGCATGAAACTTTGTGTGTACATAGATGAATGCCGGTGAAATATTTTACTTACTGACTTTTTTACATTAGGGTGACCGTATAAAAATGTAATTGTTTGGACTTTTGAATTTCAACTTCCACATGAATCAAAATGTTTTCATGCAATTGCCTGCCTTGCATAATGGTACTCTGTAAGTGGATGTATACCTCTAGGTGTAATATTTAGGAAAATAGAAGGTTGTTCCATATTTTTGTGACTCTTTATCTCTCTGTGTCTGTGTGTGTAGAGAGATAGAGAGAGAGATTTATATATACGTGTTATATCTGATTTGAAGAAGCAGCCATTGAATTCTTTAACACTTTTAATTCTTCATAATTTAAAATGGATGTTCCAATATTAGTCTTTCTTCAATAGGAAATAGGAAAGCAGAATGCAGAAAAAAAAAATTAGTGTGAGGATCCTATATAGTTTCAGAAAAAAATTTGTCGATTCAGCGTTGTTATTCCGTGGGGAAATTAATATCATGCGCAATTCATAAGCCAAAGCTACAGGATGTCGGAGCTCGAGCGATTAGGAAATTATTTTTAGAGAATAGATTGTTGGTCCGTATTATATAATTTCTAATTAAATTCTAATTTCGATTACTGGATAAACTAAATAATTTTAATTACTTATACTATAATTATATAATCTTGAATTATTGTTAAAAAAATGTTTATTGTGTTATAGGGGTGAAAAAGGTGATCTTTAAACTGCGTGTTTTTTATTATTTTTTTGTATCTGAAAAATATTAAAATTCATTCATTCATGGAATATTTCAAAAATCATGCATGATTTTTTAAAATCTATATAATATTTTATCTATATAGTGCCAATTCAAAATAATGTTACCAGGGTAGAATCGCCACAAAAATTATCTTTATCTCAAATATGGTATTATGTACGTATGTAATATATAGACGCTCTATTAAAATCAGTAAGGGGAAGGCAGAACTTTGCATATCACAATTGTTGAAGATAGAGCTCATATTGGTATTTTATTTTTCGGATACAACGCGAATATTATATAATTATGAATACTATATTTTTCATCTTACAACAATTTTAATAATTCTTTTATTTCTTAATTTAAAAGTGTTTTTCAGTGGATTCCTTGAAGGTAATATCATACACACTAAATTTGACTTTTTTCGTCTTATATTATCTACAATAGTCTTGAAACACTCGAAGGGAAAATTAAACGAGCCTGTACATGAAGATATACATAAAGCCATAAAATAAAGTGGTTGGATATTTTTTCTTGCCTGTGCATTTATCTTCATTCAATTTTAATTTATTCTTGTATATTCTGCAATTAAATTCTTTCATACTTAAAAAAAATTGATACTTGATTATTTCATGTTAACATTTATTTTATTGAAATACTTATTTCCTTGACACTTAGAAAAAAAATTGAATGTTTTTCTCTGATACGATCATTTTAATATTTTGTCATTTTAGGGTTTTACTAAAGAATTCAGTACATTAACAGCCCTAATTACCCATCACTCAGTCATGCCAGAATTGTTACCATGCCCATTGTCCCTTTCTCGATACAACCCATCTTTTAGAAGGCAAGATTCTGAAGATATGGTTGATATGAATGAAGACCCTGATTATAATTTGCTGTCGGATTTTCGAAAAATGTTAGCTGATGTCAATGTTTAATTGTTGTTAATGGCGGCACAACAAGTGAAGAGGAGATTTGTGTATTTTAATGCATATTTTCGCCTTTTCATAAAATATTTATTTCATCTTATGTCTTGCATCTTAAAGATGTTTTGCTATGAGCTTGCTGTTCTACTTAAATAGTAACTGTATGAATGTTATCCCATTGTTTCATGTAGCATTTCTAAGCCGCTTTTTTGTGTATTAAATTTGCTCATAAATTATTTATAAAATATATAATTTTATAAATAATTTATGAGCAAATTAATTTTTAATTATTCATTTTGTTTTTAATATGAATTTACATATTCATCCATAGTTCTTTACATTTTTAAATATTAGTTGTTATAATTTAACTATTCATATATGTTATTGAAATCAAAATTAGGGTTATTGTTTTTAGTATCTATAAGAACAATTTTCTTTCATCAGCTGTATTTTTAAATTCATAAAATGGACTTCCTTTTGAATATTTTACTATCATGACAAAAGTGGGAGACCCATACCCTCCAGCAGCTACGGAATTTCACTAGCTATTACGGAAATTTGTTGAAAACAACAGAATTACGAATATACAGTGAAAAACGACAAAACTACGTCGAAATGACCTTTTACCCGAATCTTCGTTCGCAACAATGCGGATAGTGAAAGTATTTTTAGCATGGTTAGAGGAAAGGATGAAAAATCTTTTTTCAGCATGAATTCAAAAATACTGTAGTCGCTCCTCATAATATAAATGAATTTAGGAGTTGACTGTGATGTTAAAATGAGCAATGATGATTTTTAAAAAAGCAAAAGAGATTGCTAATCAATGAAACTTAAATTGTAAATGTCTAATAAATCGTGTTAATTTGGTTGATCTACAAAATCGTTTTGTGTGATATTAAAAAAATGTCTATAATTTTTTTTTATTAATTAAAATTAAAATAATTAAAATTCTTTAAAAATACCTATTTTTCAATAATTTGTTGATACAACATTATATGAAACATATCGGTAAGAAGTGCTACTGATGACTGGGTAATCATCGTTGGAGGGGATGGAGACTAATCCAAACTTTGTCATTTTCTTCTTACATACTATTTTGTGATGCTCTGTTTGAAGAGTTTTTAAGAAATTTAAAGTATGGTACATTTTGCTGCAAGTTTGTTTCATAAATATCTTATTGTATTATTGTAAATGTGATTTTAGGCATTAAATGTTGTTCTCAATGTATTTGAAAATTTACTGTAAATTTGCTACCAAATTAATTTTAGTTGTTGAGAAAGTTTTCAGTATATTAAGTGTGATTAGTTTTTGTGTGGAATTATATGTATTTTAATCTGAAAAGTACTTTAAAATTTTATGGTGTTTTAGAAAGTTTTCATTAGGTTAATTAGAATTTAACTTAGTGTATTGAAGGTTTTATGTGCATTCTTGTTGCATTTATTTATCAAAATTAAGTAATAATATTCATCATTAAATAATACTTTTCCTGGCAAAAAGCATTTTATTTGTATTTTTACTTTTTTCATGTTAGAATTTTCTACAAAATATATTGAATATCAATTTGTTTGTACTTAAATCCCATGATCATATATTTGCAGCCACATTATATATCAAAGTACTCTTTTGTTTAATAATGAAAGAAACATTTTTTACATATTAATTTTTATTATGGTTGTGCATAAAAGATTTTAAATGGAGTAAAAAAATCTTTTTATAATACTAGAGACAATATTCTATCCTTAGATGTGCAAAAAATTAGATTGGCGTGTAATACTCAGTTCTATTTTAAGCAGCTGAATGAAAAAAAATATTAACATTTTATTGTAGTGACTATTAATTTAAGAGATTCTACTAAAATTAACAGATTAAGAAGTTTATTCGAAAGCCTTTTGTGATAATTTAGAATTGTAGTTAAGGTAATTGTCTTCCTAGTTTTTCTATGAACCTTAATGAATATTTTTGAAAGTGTCACTGCTTTGACACACTCAAATTTTCCAAAAACTTAGTTTAGTTAGAAATGGTTTAGTTTAAGAAAAAGACAAAATATATATATATTTTCTTGCATGTATTTATTTAGAATTAACAAGCAAGATTTTCTGACTTCAGAAGATATTTTGCAATGTGAATTAATTAAATTTATAAAACATTTTAAATAGAATTTTCAAGCATTACATTATGAAGCACAATATTTTTTGTCTATGCATAACTGATTAGATTTTTCTAAGAAATTTTTTCAAGGTTTAATTAATTTATCATTTTCAGTTCGTTAAAAAATAGTGAATGTTATTCTATGTATTCCAAAATGTATCATCAGATCCCAATTTGGTTTTGAAATATATCGCAGACTTGCAAGATTTTACAGTTAGGTTTCTTAGATTTCCCCTGCATTAGATTTTCCTTTTGAAAATGTTTTCCTCTCGTTAGACTTTTCCTAGGCGAAAGTTTCCTCCTGCTTATTTAATCTTTTGGATTCGAGATCTATCTCATTTTTATCGTTTGTAATTACTGTTATGGAAAAAATTTTCAATTCTGTCATTTAAATTCGAAAGTCTTCTGCAGTACAGTTGTAAAGCCTTACCAGTATTTTGTAATTTTTACCAACATTTTTTGTTTCTCAGTGTTATGAAATTATAGACAAAATTTATAGAAAGGATATCAAACACATTCGAATTAATTATATCTATAGCTGTATAAACAGTATGAGGATTTGAAATATTTTTATTTCAGTTTTCGTGGGATTACTATTTAATTATAATAAAATTATCATTAGTAGTTATTTTTTATGTATATTCTTTAAAGTGGCATTAAATCTACGTTTTTGCGAAACTTTTATAAACTGTTATTGCGGGCAATCAGTAGCTTTGAATAGATGATCACAAAATTTTTTTAAAGAGATATTTTCGAATAAATTTTTTCATTTCGTATTTGGTTTCAGTTATTTGTAAAACATCTAAAAAATATTAAGTTTTTATATTTTACTCTATTTTGTATTTCATCGTCAGATTCTACTCACTTATAGATTTCAATAAATGCGGAATTTTTTTATCTCCCTCCCCCCTCTGTGCATAGAACGTAGTATAAAGTACTTGTTCATATCTCCCATTCAAAATGAATGTGCATTTTCTTAAATATTGTATTCAGATATTTTTAGTTGAAGCGGAATTATCAATCGTTGATGAGACAGAATATTTCACTTTTTAAATTATAAGTTTAATATATTTTATTATAATTTTTTCCACATTATTGTTTATTACATTAATGGATACGAGATTCTCTGCATTTTGAGGTATGTATTTGAGAATTATTTTGTAAATGTATTTGATCGGATTACCTTGGTTTTAAAAACCAAACATTCTAGCTTTGAAAATACCGATTCTAAAATACTTAAGCATGGATATTGCAGCTGCGTTTCAGATTTTTATATACATTTTGTATTTTCTGAAGCAACTGTATGCTCCAAAAATCCTTTAAACCTATATTCTAATTACTTAAGAGAATTAAGTTTACATCTAATGGCAGTCTGTATAAAAAAATTTGGTGCTAATATATTTATTTAGTTTGAATATGAAAGTTCTTTATTAACATTTGCATATTGTGGTGTATTTTCTTTTTTTCTTATTACTCTGAAAACTTAATTTCGTTTCTGAATTGCTGCAGTGTATGGAATTTCATTTTCATTTTTTGACACACTACAATATATTGTGCATATAAATTTTTTTAATGGCGATTTTCATCTTTTCTTCCTTTTATTTTATTTTTGCCCTTTAAATTAGTTTTGTTGTTTTATAGACTATTTTTCAGAATGCTGGAAATTATTCTTTGATGCCCCTGAAAAATTTATACCCTGAAACAATATAATATAATCTTTAAGAGTTAATCCTCGTCTTCCTTATTATATCAGTTTTTTTCAAAATATTCTGTTTAAAGATTCTAAAAAAATATGCGAAGTTTTGCTTTTTTATAGTTTAATTATATTTCCGATTAAAAATAATTTAAATTTGTTCTAATTCTTTTGATATCTTGATTTTTTTTCTTTTATTAGAATGAAGAATTAAAAAAAGCGCGCCTTTGGGGTAATGTTCTTTTGAACATCATATTTTTTTTCTATTGATGCCAACTCTGATTTTTAGAATTGAATTTTATACAAAAATTGGAGTATACTCTGAGTTCTTCGTTTGTTGTTTTCTGTAGAGTCAGTCTTTTGAAGATCTCGCCATTTGAAAGGGTTTTGTGTTTATTGTGGACATTGAATGGATAGTTTTACAAAGTAGTTTTCTCTGATATAATCTGTGATACTTATATTCAAGATGGATTCCACGTTGTCAGAAAACTGATATATCGAGGATGAAAAGCTTTAATATCTGTGGTGCAATGCAAAAAAAATATTTAAAAATGCATAACAATGTATATCGAGGGAAAATTATATATTTTGAGTATATCTTTCTGTATTTTTTGTATTATGATTTGATATCAAAACTGCAATATTTGTACATTATAAACAGAGAGCAATATTGTTTGATTTTTTGAAATTTGATTTTATTCGTAAACAATTACGATAAGTTGTAATAACTAATTTAAATATTTGATGTGTAGTATTAATATTTTTTTTGGCATATTTTCATTTATCATTGTGCATTCTATGAACTGTGGATTGTTCAGTGACTTTGTACTAAATTTTCAGAAGTTTAAATTGCTATAAAAATCGGGATGAGTATAAAAATGTTGGCATTTTTTAAAAATGTAGTTATTCATTTTATGTATGTATGTATGAATGATTTTTATCTTGTAAATGTCGTCTGTTACTATTTTTGTTATTTATGTTTTGAAACGGTCATCTAGGTATAATAGTTGAATTCTATTGGCAATTATTGTTTTTCTTTTTGTTTAATTTTAATCGATCAAACTCTGAATGTTAGAGATTGTCATGCAGTTTGGCAACTAAGATAAGTCTGTGATTATTTTTAATTTTATTGATGTAATGTTTTGTGAATATAAATGTACTAATAACTGTTTATCTGTGGCTTGCTATATATATTGTAAATGTGAAAATGTTTTGAAAGATAATGTTTCCATTGAATTTAATCTGTTAGTTTCATGCTTTTTAGTCATTTCCTAATTATTGTAAAATGACTTATCAAAATATTTGTATAAATTAGAAGTTTCATGTGTGATGACTTAGGCTGGCTGTATTAATTAATATATATCTAGAACTCTTCCCTTTTCTTAACTTGTAGTCACCTTCAACTAGTCACTATGAAATTTCTGGTTGAATTTTTACTCTCGTATTGCAAATGCACTTGATTGTTTTCTTGCATGTATTTCTAATATGTAAATGTTATTCTTCAAATAATGGTTCATTCAATGGCTTTTTAACTAATCTTTAAGCAAAACCTTTTGTCGTAGACTATATACTAAGTATTTGCTGTTAATTTTAGTTGTGTCTATATGAAAAGTTTGATTCATAAAGATACTTATGCTAAGATTCATGTTTACTGTGTTCTTCTGAGATGGTAAATGTTAGATAAAAAATGCAGGGTACGCTTTTAGATTTCTTTTAACTAATTTGAATTTGTTTAAAAAGATTGAATTATGTTGTAAAGAATGTGAGCTATGTGATTAGCTCTGTTGTTTTGTGATATTACCGTTTTAAATAAAGTCTACTTAATATTCAAAAAAGGCATACATTTTTTCTTTTTTTCAATACATTTTATATTATGCAGAATGCCGAAATTTTATATTATAATACTCATTATATTTGCAGAACAAACTTAGAAAATTGTTCACGAGTTCCAAAAATTGAAGTTCAAATCTTTTGTAAATACATAGTGGCATTTAAATTCTATCGGGGGGGGATTGATTTATTACTACATTTTTCAGGAATCTTTTCAATGTTTTCTTTAAAATGTATATAGGTAGTTTTCGTATAGAAAGAAGAAACTATGATAAGCTTTTTTTCTTCTAATAAATTTCATTCTTATACTTACATTGAATTTTTTTAAAAAAAGCTATAATATATATCTAGAACTCTTCCCTTTTCTTAACTTGTAGTCACCTTCAACTAATCACTATGAAATTTCTGGTTGAATTTTTACTCTCGTATTGCAAATGCACTTGATTGTTTTCTTGCATGTGTATACTATTTCCCAGGTGAAATTGCAGATTAAAATTTCCGCAGCAAATCGTATTCAATATTTTCGCCTACTTTTATAATTAACCAGTGTAGATGTCCTGATCCTTCCAAACAGTGGAACTATCTGTTTATTTTTAAACCAAATGATGTTCCTTTTAAGGTTGTATATTCATGTGGAATTTCTGTACAGACGCTTTCAGTTAAATATGGGAGAATTTTCGCTAAAGAACAATTTTAAATGCTATTCTTTGAAGGGAAATTATATGGGGAGAAAAAAGAAGTAATGTAAAATGTCACTATCGAGTTTGTTTCCAACGCAAAAATTAATTTGTCAAGGATTTCTAGAGGAGTAATTTAATAATCTAGCATACCAACTTTTCGAAGTTTGAATAATGAGAAATGCGATTGGCTTGTATGACAACAATCATTATATATTTTTTCCGCCGATTATTTCTGTACAATCTATGTTGCAATACCTTCACATATATATGCGTATACTATCAGAATGATAGCCGTCTGCTGGGGATTCCTATTCGTAGTGGTCGGTGTACTTGATATTTTTTTGTGCTCTTCAAAATATGGCTATTAAATAAAAAATGATGGATGATTTCTGTTGAATGTGATGGTCAAGTGTAGCTGAAACCTTGGAGTTACAGGTTTTTGAATTTTATTTGAAAATTCTTTAGTATCTTAGAAGTTTTTGATTTTCTGAAGTGTAGTTGTGGCAGAAACGCCCACTTGTTTGGGTAGCCATTTTGTTGTGTGTTTACCATTTGAGAAACTGTTATCGATATCTGCGTTCAGTGCATGAGCTATTTGCAGGACTCGGATATTGTCCTACTGTATCCAAAGATTTCTTTATTATGCAGACTCTTATTTTGCGATTTTTTGACAATTTTAAATTCCAGTTGATGTAAAGTGTCCATAAATGCGTTAAATATTAGTTGACAACAAAATGTTTCGGAATTTTTAGTTCTCATTGGTGCATCTAAGTAGAAGAAATTCTTGTTATTCTTTAGATAGTTTTATGCTAAAAAAATTGATTGAGATTTTATTTGGACAGTTTATGTAATATGTTTATAATAATTCAAATTTAAAATTGGAAAAGCTTTCCAAATATTTCGTTTAAAACTTGTTAAAGTTTTTCTTTCTATTGCACTAAAAATTTAGACTTTGTGAAAAAAAATGGGATTAGACAAAAACAAGATTGACAGAGAAAACTATGCAGATGATAGTGATATTTTAACTGAGGTTGAGAGTTTGTTTTACTTGCCAAAAAGAACGGAAATGATAATTCCCGATACACCAACTCAAATTAAAGTTTTTAAAGGACTGACATACAAAGATTTTAAAAAAATCATTGGATTCTGATTCAAATGAGATAATTGAACCGTCAATGCAGACGGATAGCAAAATACAAATGGCCACAAAACGGATAAATGAAAATAGGGGGAAATCGCCCTAAAGATAAAAGACCGTGCATTCCTTGTAAAGGCAAAGAGAAAGAAAGAAATTATGGGGTTGCAAATGCTAAGAAGGCACAGAATGTGAATGCAAATGAAAACGAAATAATACAGAAGGAAATAAACAAACCTTCGGACCATTGGGAATATTGGAAACATTTGAAAATATTATCAATAAATATAGGATTGAGGGTAACACTACTGAAGAACTGATATTTATTTTTGAATGAATTCAACCAATGACAATCATGGACTTACATTCGCAAATGTGGTCTGCAAGTGCTAGGAACGTATGTGCAGTGAAACTAACTATATTGCTGTCAATTTACTCGTAGAAATTGGAAATTGTAATGGCACAACGTGTGAAAGAGCATTGCATGATGAGGATGTCAAACTGCTACAGCAATATGAAAAGTTGACTTCCCTAAAGCTGACATTTTCATTGAACATATGGTTTTTGTCATTTATATAAATGAACAAAATCTACGTGATTTGGATAATATTTTTTTTATTTCACCCTGTATGGTATTGCTTTCAGCTCATTAATCAATGTTCACGAATTTCAATTAGCAGTTAATAGCAGAAATAAATATACAAATATTACGCACATTTTAATTGCTTCCCTCAGAAATATTGATTGAATTTACGAATCAAAATAACATACATTCTGTACACATCACATGAGCACAAACTAACTAAGTATAATTTAGATACATAAAAAACATAAATGGCACTTTTCATTTTGTCAAAAATTTAAACATGAGCTGATAAACAGAAGAAACTGTACAGTCACGACTCCAAATAACCAATTTATTGAATTCTGAATTTTAAAAAAAATGTTTTTTGTTCGAAAGAAAAAAATAAACAATGAAAAAAATTTCTTATCAATTATGTTACTACGAAAACCATATGCTGTTTCTGTGTAAATTACAAAATAGCAAAGTTTAATTACCTACGCGCAATCGATATCACTATAAAAAGGTATAATCTTGGAATAAAAAATATGATCATGTGTGTTATCACATATTTGCTTAATTTGAAAAAATTCAAAAGAACAAATTAATGCATAAGACGAAATTTTGCAACCAAAGTAATATATGATAATGATTTTCATACATCAGAAATTTTGCTTAAAAGCAGAAATTCGCAAGATTTTTTTTTTTTTTTTTTTCAAAATGTATTTAGTATCGTGAATGAAAAAAAAATGAAACAGAATTCAATTCGTAAATGAAATCTTGACTGTTTGACATAACAAGTAGATACATGCGGTAATATACAAAGAAAAAAAAAGTATTTTCGTGCTTCAAATGCTATTGAATCACAAAAATGTGTGATTGCTTTCTATGAAATTTTGAATTGTTTCTATAGAGGATAATTTTCATTTTCCTGAGAAATATGATCTATAAGTTGAATTGTCTTATGGCACAAGGCCAGTAATACAGCTCAACGCAAGTGCTTCGTGATGACTTGAACTAGATAATGTCCTTTTCAAAATGTTTCATAAGCTCATGGGTTAACTGATACCATTGGCAGTTTCATCGTCATCATTTCCAAAAATGGACCCTAGATTGAAAAAGAAAAAATTGAATTTGAAAGAATATGTTATTACGTTTTCAAATTCAATTATTCCCCATTTGCATTTGAATTTAAATTCATGCCAAATTAATCACAATAAATAATAAACTTAAGTTCACTTATTAGCATAGTACTTTTTTAAACTACAAAATTTGAACAAAATGCATGTTTAATGCATTTAAACATGTTTCATAAATTAACTAAGGTTATTAAATAAAAAATGAAGATCTGAAGAAAGATAAAAGAATTTTTCAAATCCACAGATAACGAACAATTAAGCTTGAATTTCTGCTACTACCAAATCTTTATATTCTTGGGATCATTTTTGAATTACAGAAATATGGGTGCTTAAACAATACAGTGTCTATTGAACTGTATTGCCTGATGTGTGAAATGATAATATTTTTTGTAACACATTGAGCATAATTATGTTGGATACACACAAAAATATATTGCGCAATTCTAAGCACAAAATGCATGCTACAAAAAAATGCACAATTCAAATGTGTATCTTCTTGAGAAAAGGAATTGACCCTATATACAAATCATCTATGATGTGCAAGCATAAATCGGATTCAATCGCAGCCAAATCATAAAAAAATATCGATTCCGGAATGAAATGAGTCACTCATTCTTTTTTATTATATTCATATACTGTAAGGCGGGCAATATTAATAAAACTTGCTTCATATACATTCAGGTATAGATTGTAAAATCATTCTAAGCAAATCCATTCCGTTATTCTGATATAATTCGCTCTTAAATTAAATTTTTAAAAAAACCCTAAATATTATCTTGTGGTTAAAAAGAAGCAATTTAGGTATTCATAACATCTATTCATATTCATCTTTGCATTTGATAAAAAATTTTTAAAAATTTCCCAATATATCCGTCAATAATAAAACATTGTGCTTAAAATAAGTAACTTATTTTAAGTAAAGGATTTATTTAACTTTAATAATAATAATAATAAAGAAACTTACCGTTTGACATGTCACATGTTGATCCAATCCACCCTGGACGACATGTGCATTTACCAGTGGTAGGATTACACGTTCCCCCATGTTGGCACTGGCAGCGTTGTTGACATCCCGGTCCATATTTACCATCACGACACACTTAAAAATGATATTTCATGAGGAAATTATTTGTGCTTTCATGCATAATTATCATAAAATATGTTACTCTTATGAAACAGAAAAATTAATCTGAAATGCACAATAAAAAGCAAGAAATATTTCTGAAGCTCTTGCTCCCCCCCCCCCCGAAAAAAAAAGGAGCATTTGTGATAATGCATATTAAAAAGATTGTCTTTTTCTCCTTGAAACAACAAGGAAAATTCATTTTGTAATTTGGGCAGAAATTTCATTTATAACTCATATAGGTTTTTTAATTCATCAAAAGATGATGATCTATTCACTAGCTAGGTTTTTGTATGGCCTTCAGAGATTTTAAAATTAGGGAAGCATGAATAATTAAGCAATTAGACACACACAGCGCTAAGTTATTGATAGATTTTCGAGAAATATTAGTTTGAATCTTTTGCCATTTTGTTGGTATTTTTTGTAGAATGGAAGTGGTTGATTTTTCATTGTTGAGTAATTCGAAGCAGGAGTTAAAAATGTTTAATGTAACTAATGTAATTCATTTTTCCTTAAAAATTGTGGGCATTCAAAAAACATAAATCTGTATTTATGTATTTCAATAATTGTCAACAATTTTTTTTTAAAGTGGAACTTTTTCATGAGAATACATTTTTAACTTTTTAAGTTTTGATAATATTGTATACAATTGGTGAAGTATCAAATTGTAATCAGTGGCGTAACTAGGCTGGTACTCTCAGAGCACGTGCTCTGGGCGACAAATTAAGGAATCAATTCATTGTATTTAAAAGAAAATTTTCAAATAAATTCATACTCCCAAGAAAAGGAAAAAATAAAATGACTTCAACAAAATGTGAGAAAATTAAAAGCTTTCATGGACAACGGGCTTCCCTAATTACGAATAAGGACTTATGGTTATTAGCTTATGGCTTAGAGCTAATTTTTATTTATGTGTTAAACAGAATAAATTATAACAATATTCAGATATCTTTTTTGTTTTGCTTGAAAAGCAAAGAATAGAGATTTTAAATTTTTTGGATTTATGTGAAAAGAAATAGCTTTGCTTTTTGATTCCTGCAAAAGCAACGAACACTCGCCATCATAACTAAAGATTATATAAATTTCAAAATCTTTCAATAAAAGTTTTATATATTTCAAAAATGAGTCGCTTGTCAAATATTTGAGTAAAATTTTCAAAATACTTCTAAAACATAAAATATTTCAAACATTGAGTGAAACTGATTACAGGAAATTACTTTCCTGAAAAACGAATCATAAATATCAGGAAGTTTATTTATGATTGATATAACCGAGATGTATAGTTCAAGGTAAAATAATGAATGGACATAACTCATAATAAAAATAAATTTCCCAGCATTTCTTATTTGGAGTGTCATAAAATGATAGGGATCGGGACCGCGGTGCCAGAGTTGACATAAATACGCCTGAAGGATCACGTTTATTTTCATTCATTATTGAAAATCTATTAATCAGCAAAAAATCACTATTTTGAACGACTAATCTTTTGGAATGTGGGCAAATACTTTTGAATGCGAAAAACTGGAAAGAAATTTTATAAATACAGAAGGACCTATCATGGAAATTATAAGCAACAAAAATCTGTGCTATGATAAAAGATGGTGTGGATATAAATATCCAAATATCAATCGGAAATTTATTTCTTTACTTTGAAACTATGTGAGGCAGCTCTACTGATACTTTTGACGATAGCTATATGAAATGCAAGCTGTGAAAGATCTTTTAGCTAATTAAAGCTTATATTTTTGTTTACGCAACTTTAGTAGATGAAGGGGAGGAGAACCCGCAACTCTGACTTAGTTCTTATGAGTATGAATTGATTTCAACGAAATCATAAACTCTTCCACGAAGAAAAAAACGAGGAAGGCGAATTTATAATATTTCCGATAATTAAAGCCTTCGAAATTTGTCTGAAGTAATGTATCCCTTTTTATGTGTATATAAATAATTTTTATTGAAATAATTTTACATATCATATATAAATTAATAATGCGTTAATTTTTAATTCACTGAAGAGTTTTTGTGTAATTTGATACCTTTTTTATTTCATGCAACGCATTTCAACTTTGTCCCAGGATACTAGATATATTATTAAACGTTGTTAATTGTGAATTTTAATAGATAAATTTACCGATATGCGTGAAATAAGTTTGCATATTATTATGGATATTAACTTTATTAATTAATTACCAAGATTTTTGAATGATTTTATAGGTGATAACCAGGAATTTATCTTAAGATGTAGAGCAAAAATTAATAAATGTAACTTTTCATTATTATTTTCGTACATATTCTTTTTCAATGGATAAACAGATTTGCGCGCAAACGCACGCGCACTCACACACAATTTTATATTATATATATAAAGTATGAAATAAATAGAAATCATTTTTTATTTGTATTTAATGGTTAATATTTTGAAAATTCCAAATTAACAACTATTGGATTTTTTTTTATTTGGGCCTTATTAAAATTAAAATGGAGAATATTCTCTATGTAAATTTAGCATAAAACTTAAGAACTGATATTATAAAATTTGTTTTCCTAACATTTAAAAAAATATTCTTATGATACATTTTATATTGAAAGACTATGATACATTTTATAGAGAAAGTGTAGTTATTTATAATGTTTAAATCATTTCAATTACAAAATATTAAATATTATTATATAGATTTAATTACATATTCAATGTTTGCCCTCCTTGGCAAAAAAATTAAAAAAAAAAAATAATAAAAAAAATAAGGGTGTCGCCTTTTTATGTAGGCATGCCACTGATTATAATTAAATGAGTAAGGATAAAACTGCCTTACTTTCTTTACACTGAGGGCCAGTAAATCCAGGCGGACAGTGGCACTCGCCAGTAGCTGGGTCACAAGAGTGACTACCGCAGTTGCACTCTTCCTGACAACCATGTCCGTAGAAACCTTGTACACAAGCTAAAATAATAAAGTTCTTAAACAAAAAAAAAGTTCACTAAAAAGTCAAATATATTTTAGTTAAATGGATATAATTTTATTTACGAAAAATTAAAAGAATTTTCAGAACAGAAAAATAAACATTCCCAGTAAAAACTTAAATATAAATTAGTGAATATTCAAATTTTTAAGATGCACACTAAATTGAGAAGCATTAAAAATTATTACTAAAATAATCTATAATTAGCTAAAAAAAACTTTTTTTTTCTGATTAATTTTTTTTTTTAACAAAACGGTTTGTTCAAGGCCGGTTAAACTAGAAGCATTATTTATGCCTGCAATTTTTCTAAAGAAAAAAAAAATTATATATAATAAAATAATTTTTATATCAGATATCGATACATTACAGGGCGCTTTAGTGTAAAATAAGTTAAAATTATTTTAGATAAGTTGATGAATTAAGATTTATATTAATGTCTTCTGATCTCAGCTGAAAATAATCAGAAGTGGATGCAGAAAACAAAACTCTTCACTAAAAGTGATTTCAACCGATGCATCCTTTCAAATTCTGCTGGAAATATTTATCTTTCAATACAAATTAATAGCAATTTTTTTTACTAATCATAGAAATAAGCCTTGATTTCGATTAGATTCAAAGAAAGTTCCAAAATGCATTCTAAAAATAAAAGCATCAATTTCTTTTGCTACTTTTAGTTTACTTCTCTCTAGAGTAAAACTCTCTTCTTTTTTTTTCTCCCTTTCTAATTTTATAAAAATTATAATTGCTTTGATACATACTTTTTTCACATTTAGTGCCGTGTTGACCAGCTGGGCATGTACACACTCCTGTTACTGGATTACATATCGCAGTACCCATGCATTCGCACTGTTGTAAGCATGACTTTCCATACCATCCAGCTGGGCATTCTGGTAAAAAAAAATCGGATTTTCAGAAATAAGTAATAACATTTTATAGAAGACCAGAAAAATAGTTTTAAATGAATAAAATATCACAACATGGGTTCAAAATTAGGGTTATATTAGGGTTCAAAAAATAAAGTTCCTAAGTGATACATCTAAATATTTACACAACAATAAAAAAAAGTTTAATACATTTAATTCTAACTATGCAACTTAAAATAGCAAATTAATAACATCTTTGAGAATGAAATATCTGATTTGAAAGTCTACCAGTAAAAATTCGAATATAATTTTTTTTTCTTTAGCCATCAGGAGTGAATTACTTCATTTAATTAAGTAAGTTTCAAAATGCCATAAAAATATATACCATATTCGCAAAGTGTGCCAACAAATCCGTTTGGGCAATGGCAGCAACCTGTTACAGGATCACAAGAAGCATTTTGTTTACATTGGCATTCTAACTGGCAATTTGGTCCGAAGAAACCATGAGGGCAGCCTACATAAATGAAAAAGACAGAATTTCTTAAAATTTGTTTCGTGACTTTCTTTAAGCTCATACTTTATTGGAATATTTATGACCTACCTTCTGCACATTCTAAGCCTGTTGTACCAGGAGGGCAGAGGCATGTACCGGTTTTGGGGTCACATTTGTGATTCTCACAACTGCATTCTTCTTTGCAATCTTTGCCAAATTTTCCTACTGGACAAGCTGAAAAGACATTAGGTATTTATTAAAACATTCATTTAATGTTTAAAAGTGTCTAGATTATAATAATATGCATTTTCAACATCTCTAGCAACGTAAATGTGAGAATTTCATGGATAAAAATTATATTATATATATATATATATATATATATATATATATATATATTTGCCGAGTTACTAACTCTTAGTTAATTAAAAGAATTCAGGCAGTAGTCACACCAAACGAATAATTTTCAACATATGAAGTTAAAATATTAAATTTCAAGAAGAATTAAATTTAAATAAATAAGAATTGAATCAGAGAGTTATTCGAAGTTTAGATATTTTAAACAAGTGAAAAGATAAATTTTACGATTGAACGAACCTTCTTCGCAATATTTTCCTGTTAATCCTGGGGGGCAAATGCACTGTCCAGTTGATGGATCGCAAGATGCTCCATTTTGGCAATGACATGTTTTGAGACATTGATCGCCATGGTATCCTGCAGGGCATTCTAAAAAAATACAGCATTTTTTTCCGAGTTAATTTTTAACTATGATTTATAACACTAAGACAATGCTATATTGTGAACGGAAGTCAAAGGTAATTTATTTGTCAAAATACAACAGAAGGCAAATATAAAGCAGACATTCATCAAATGAAAAAAAATATATAACCGTTTAAAATTAAAACCAGCAAATTTTTCTGAGAAAATTCATATAAGATATGTTATTTTCTTTCAAATCTTTTCCTAGCGAAATAAAAAAGGCACAATTAAGATTTTTTGTAATCGTGGTTGTTTTCATAGTTCCCTTTGAAAAAACAAGGCTGTTTTCAGGATTATAAACCAAACTTACCCTGCTCGCAAGTTGGCC
This sequence comes from Argiope bruennichi, assembly GCF_947563725.1. Taxonomy (NCBI): domain Eukaryota; kingdom Metazoa; phylum Arthropoda; class Arachnida; order Araneae; family Araneidae; genus Argiope; species Argiope bruennichi. Next base: position 103,264,888 of record NC_079163.1, on the reverse strand, counting down.
CAGTAAATCCAGGTTTGCAAATACATTCCCCAGTCAATGGGTCACAGCTAGATCCATGTTCACAATTGCAGTGATCTGAGCAACCAATTCCAAAAGTACCTTCCGGGCATACTGTAAAAATTTTATATTTAATTATTTAAAATTTATTTGAAAGACGATCCTATAATAATTATAACTAGAATAAAATTTTTAAGAAAGATTCCTATTTAGTTGAAAAATATTATTTCATTCAAACCACAATGAATGCTGTATTTAAAATTTCAAGGAAAACAGTTATTAGATATATTCAATAATATAAGATGAAATATGAAATCAGACTTAATGCGATAGAAATTATCAGTACATTTTATCAGAGCAAATAGTTCCCATATTCATACATTTTGCGCTTTGCACAAAAAATATTTAGTAAAATTAATATTGCTTGACTATAGATAATCACTTAGTGTGGGTTTTTTTTAGAAGTTTTGAAGAAACTGATTGCTTAAAGGTTTTATCAATCATTTAAACATATACTTCATATAAGAGAAATGAAAAGATAAACTAAATAGGGATTAAAAAACTGCACGTATGTTAAATTTATTGAATATAATTTTCTCTTCATATTTTCTAAAAATAGTAATGACTTGAGCAGTAATAATGAAATTAATATTTTTAAGGAAAAAAAATGAATATAAATCATTGTAGATTTTCAAATATTATAAAATATATCGGAGCTTTTTTTATATACTTTTGTCACAGCTAGGGCCTTGGAATCCTGATTTACAGAAACATTGACCATTGGCTGGATCACACAACTGGTTTGGAAGGCAACTGCAGTTTTCTTTGCAATCAGGTCCAAATTTTCCTTCAGGACAATCTATAAGACAGATAGTGAAAAATAGATAACACAGCAAGATTCAAAGTTTATATTGTGATTATTATTATCCATTGAAGCAAAAATGCGTGTTATATCTTCTTGTTACTCATACCAGAATTTTAAAAAAATGGATGTATTTTCATTGACATTTTTCAATTATAGAATGGAATACTGGAATCCGCACTACGTTATGTGATGTTAATTTTATTATAGACCTAAATGATGATGATCCTTGCTATCAGCCCAAATAATGATTTAAATTTGAACACAATAATAAAAAAAATCATTGATGCCTAAAGGAAATGACTCTTTGACAAAAAGGAAAATTAAAATGATTGTTAAATTGAATGTAATCAATTATCTCGACGACAGGTGTTAATGTACATTATATTACATTAAGTTATGGTGTCATTCTTTTACTTCCTGCACATTAAGTAATGTATTCCAAAATTAAAATGGCTCCGCGTATTTGGTGGGTCACAAGAACATGAATTGGTTCCATCACATTTGTTACTTTAATGAAATTGCGCGATGTATATACCATTGCACGAGATTTATGAAATATATGAGTGCTTATAAAAAATATACAGCTCAACTTTTTTCACATAAAATTATTACAAATTTAACACTTTTCAATCTCCTAAAGACTAATGAGGAAAGCATAAATAAAGAAATAACAAAAATTTCAAAAAATTTCGTTATTCAAATTAATATTTAAATCAAATTCTTCTTCAGGAACAATTGTTTTTAAAATTGTTCTTAATCAAAAATTTATATAATTTTGTTTCCTACTTTTTAATAACCTATTTGCTATCAATGTTAAAAAGACTATGAAAAAAAGGCAGCTTTTCCGTTGCATTTCATAATGATGTATTCATTTCATACAATAGATATCTCAGATTCCATTAATAAAAGAAACATCTACTGCATTAATTCACCGGTGAATCTCAAGGTAGCCAACTTGTTAGATTGCACGTTCAGTTGTGCCATGATGTTTGTTGAAATTCAAATACATGCTTTTTGAACGAAGTGCTTTTACATTTAATTAAGTTTAAACATTTAGTTATGCTATATTTACATTTTAGGGGAAAAAAAACGATTTTAGAAATAAAAGCTCTGTAACATATTCTATTAAGATAAGGTTGTTTGAAGATGTTTCATAGCTAGGTCAATAGAATGATTTACAAACTTAATATCGTTTAGATAACTTATAAAGGGAAAATACACTCGCAGAGAACAAGAAATAATAAAATTTATTATAAATACTAAGAATTTCAAGTTTATTTTTTGCTATTATAAGCTTTTTATTTTTTAATATTATATGCATCAAAAAATAAAGCATATTTAATATAACCATTATACTATTGATATATTTAGTAATAATTTCGCTTGAAAACAGTTTAAAAATATTTTTAAGACAAAGATAGTTAATGAAAAGATAATCGCAATATCTTTTGCACTGAAGTTACCTTTTACACCTACTTTGAGCGCATCAAACAAATAACATCACTCATACATATAACATAATTTGAATAAAATATGCGGAATAAAAAGCAGCAAGCAAATTAAAAGTTAAAAAACAAATTACATCAGAGTGCTTTTGACTTACTTTGTTCGCAGCCTTTTCCAATTTTTCCAGGAGGACAAGAACATTTTCCTGTAACATGATGACAAGGCTTGTCTTTTCCACACGAACATATGTGAGAGCAATCTTTACCAAACAAACCCTCACCACAAACTAAATAAAAAGCATAATTTAAATTATGTGCAAACACTGCTTGAATTACAAATACATTTTTTTCAAGTCAAAATGGTAATTTCATTCGTTAGCAAAAAGCTCAGATGTACAACAGAATTTCCATAAAGTTTGTGTGCAAACTAAAATAATTGTAACTTTGAAGATTTATGATAATAAAAATTTGTAAAAATTGTTACAAAGTTTTATGCAGCCTATTTTTATCTTTAGAAATTTTATTTTTTAAACTTTAATTGAAAAAAAAAAAGATTATAAAATATTACTATTGACAAATGGATAAAGAAAAACCACGTATCTTAAGTCCATTTAAATATATATAAAATTCTTATAGGAGGTATTCTTTATATAGTGGGATTTAAAACGCCTTTAGACAGCAACAGAAGTTCAGTTAAAGAATACAATTTATTTTCGCTTCCGATTTAGCCGTGAATCATCTAAGATTCTAAAAAATAAGTATTTTTTTAGTTAAAATTCTAAAATCAGAATAACTAAAAGAATGAGACACATTAAGTTTCCTAATCCATTTTACGAATTCTTTATAACAAATATATTTACAAAGTTACAATAATTTTAAATTGCATACTAATTTATGGGAATCCAGTACAATCTCCTGGCATATAAAGATTGCAATGTGTCATTCTAGAAAAATGTAGAAAAAATAGTTACTAACATTAAATGCGAGTAATTTCAATCTATGAATTATTTATAAAAGATTGTCATTCAGGAATTGAACAGTTTCATTTGTATCATTTTACTATAGTTTAAATAAAAATGTTCATTCCGGATATTCTAATATTTGAGTAGCTAAGAATATTCTGAAAATATCGCCCAAAAATTCTAAACTGGACGATAGGGCTTATTTTATTGTATGGCGAAGTGTTTGCTCTAAGTAATTGATTGATTTGCAATACAATTGATTAATTTGTATTGCAAAATACCGAGGCATGCGATTTTGACCTTTGTCTTTAAAATCCTTTGTTTCAAATCCCCGGAAGAATTCAGTTTTAATCAAATTTATACATTTAAGTGAAATGTAGCGATTCCTTTTGATTTTCCAAAACACACAGTAATCACACCTTCCGTCTTTCAAGACGTTTTTACATTTCTTAGGCAGGATTCAGAAGCATTTGCATTTATCCAATAAAATTAAACGTGGAGATTCGTCTCGACATGTAACTATAACAGCGCGATTGCGCTAGGTGAGACTCAAATGATTAATATGCATAAGAAATGTCTGCAAAAATTCGTACATTTTGTTTTATTCGTATATACAACGGCACTTCATTTAGTTGTACGTTTTATTTTTTTATGCTATGACCTGTTGTCACGGCCCTTTTCCTCGGACAATATATTTCAAAATCAAACCGGCGCGCACAAAAATGACTCAATTATCTATAAATTAACAGAAATCTTTTTACAAAGTAAATATCTGACCAGTTATGCGCAATACATTCCAACATATTCTGATGTCTTAATAAACAGCCAGGACTGTAACAGATGAATTTTACTAAATGGCTTATATAAGCGTAACCTAAATATACGGTTTTTACTTATTGTATTAATGCCATGTATATGGAATATTAGGAATTCTGCAAGTGCAAGAAGCTTTTATGATAGTCATTTTTGAAAAATTATTTTGTGATAGCTCTTCTTCGTAGAGGAAAGACATGTTTCTAAATTCTTTCCAATAAAAATAGCGCACATTTGTTTTATATATTTGAGCGCGACGTAGTTATTCTGCCCGTTGTGCAAAATGTCTTGCTATTATCATTACGAAGTCCATTTTTATCTGTGGAGATGAAATTTAATTCCCAAGAGGCCATTAGTGTTATTCTGAGCTTCCAAGTGAAGTTACATTACACATTAAAACAGTTGGGAAAATTTTCACGTTGTCTGTCAAATTTTTGAAAATTTGTAAGTAAAAAAAAAAAAAGCTAACCATCACACCTTAATTAACCCTTTAAAGGGCCATTTTTTCTATTCATATTATGTTAAAATATTTTTAGGCTTGAAATTAGAATAAGAAAAGGGATTCATTTAGCTTATTAGATAAATTTAATTTGATTAATTAATTAATTTGGTTAATTAATAATTAAGTGACAAACTAAGACACATTATTTTGTGTGAGATAAAGAACTGAAGCATCTAAGTGTCTGTCTTTCTAAAAAAATTTGTCAGAACTTATGCCAACCTACATAATTGCATACAAAGATTGATAAATTTGGTGGGAAGCATACTTCCCACGGCCTTAGAAAGGATTAAGAAAATTTTGTTAAAATTTGCAGAGTAGTTATTTAAAAATTATTTTTTTAATTACATTAATCAGCATTTCATTTTTTAAATTTGTTTTCACTGTTATTTCTATTTCCTTATTAATGTTGGGGTTAAGACAAACTTTTTCGAATGAAAATGGAATCGAAATATTATTATTAGCGAAAAGTAAAACCCTGGTTTAGTGGATCCTGAAAGTAATTCCTAGTGTACATTTTTTGATTCAAAATGGCACTCAATTCCATAAATGAAGGCTATTATTTAAACAAAACTATTTAAAACTATGCTGCTTACCTTTAGAACAATACTGCCCTCTATAACCAGGTTTGCAGTTGCAGCGACCATCTTTGAGATCACACGTTGCATCGTTCTGGCAAAGGCAAACTCCTTCACAAGCAAATCCGTATGTTCCACTGGGACAAGCTGTCGGAAAATATTTATTAAATATTTTACTATTACTATCATTTCAGAAATTTGATTGCAGATTTAAATATAAAAGAAGTATCTTCACACTTTTCATTGTTTGACTTTCCAAATATCAATTTTAACTGAAAAAAAAGATTCTGTTTAGTGATATTCTGTAAGATAATTTTGTAGCAAATGTGCAAGAGACAATTAAAAGGATTTTTACGATTAAGATTAAGAGCTCTTTTAAATGATTTTAATGCTTTAATGAATTGTTTTTATCTCGTTTTTCTATTGATTGAATCTAATTAAATCAGATTTTTCATATGATTATTAATATTTGATTTGAGATTGTCATTTTATATCTAATCAACTGGCCCTTTTACGTTCAGAAAATTAATTTACACAAGGGACTATAATATTTTTTGTTTAAAAGGAACACACTTAAAGGAACCTCTTTTAGCCTTAACAAGCCTTCATCATTTCCTAAATTTCTTGTTCCTGTATTTGCAAACTAAAGTATCCCACGGAGCATAAAAAATTTTACAATATTGTACAATATTACTCCTAGGAAAGTCATCAAAAATTAATGTCTTTGAAATGTGAAATTGTAGTCACTTTGCATAAATTGCATGTAAGTATGAATACAAATTTTGCAGTTATACATACAGCCAAGCATTGAATTTTTATGTTAATAGTTTTAAAAAAATAACTAAACTCCTTTTCATTTTGACGAAATCGTGGAATATAATGCACGTTAATCATACTGCACGTTAATGTTTCATTAATGTTTAGTTCATAACAAAAGGAAATAATGATTTTTTTATTTAAAGAAATTATAAAAGGAAGGAATTAGTATATAATTACATTGACGTTCTGATTTATTTTTTGAGTATTCTCTAAGGAACAACAAATTGGTTCTTGTCGTTAACAAAGCATACATTGGTTTTATCACTCATGCAACTAATTACAAAAGACTACAATAAGTATTTTTTTTTTTACTAATTATTTAAAGAAAATGTTATTCAAAAAAAGAGGAATTAAAATCAAAACATCATCTATGCCAATACACACTGGTTAAAAATGTTAGCAATCTTTCCTGAGTAAAATGACGTCGAACACATGCTTTAACGGTTGGATATCAAGGCCATTGATGGTAGTCCTTGCCATCATGCATTTATATGCAAACGCACTCACCCAACTGGCATGTATTACCATGCCACCCAGGAAGACAAAGGCATGTGCCGTTAGTAGGATCGCAAATCGCGCCATTCTGGCACAAACAACGCTCTTGGCACGAATTTCCAAAGGTACCGGGTGGGCAAGCTAAAGAGCAAACACTATTTTAAACTGGAAAATGAGTAACTAAAATAAAGTTTGGCATCATAGGATATATGTCATTGAGCAAACTCTTTTCTTATTTGATGCGGCAGAAAAGTGAGAGAGTCTGATTCAGTAGATGAAACTAAAGTAAAATCTTTCCCCAAATTTATATTTATGAATAAATCGAGTAAAATTGGAGGGGGGCTTGCATAAAAATTATTGTTCATAACCTAAGTTTGCTTTTTTTAGACTTAACTACAACTGACAACATTACTAAACCTGTTTACTTGACTTGTTCTATTTTTGTAAATACCAAGTTTTGCAATTGATTTTTCACTCCCTTTCTAGTGTTCCTGCGTTTTGAAATTTTGTACAATTATTTGTCCTCAATGAAATTACAAAATTTTTATCCTTTTAGATCATTGGATTATCAATTATCCCCAATTATCAATTGTCCCCAATGAAATTACAAAATTTTGATCCTTTTAGATCATTGGATTATCAATTAATTTATTCATTTGATTAGATATTGTTTTTATACAGGTAGTGTCATCTAGTAATCAATCTGAGAAATCTTAATTTTTACATTTCATAATATTTATAATTATGAATTATGAAATAGATTAGACAAACAAATAGAAAATAATAGAGAGTTTTTAAATACACTTTTTATTTATATGGCACAAAGTAGGAAAAAATAATTTTTATTGAAAATTAATTAGTATTATGTAGAAAGCAGGATACAATGAATATAATAAGAATTTTTTTCATTAATCAAAAATTAAGACATTTATTAAAAATTAAAATGCATTATAAATGTCATTTATAATGCTTGCTTGGTTGATTTTTTTTTTTGCCCAAAGAGCCCTTATGCTGACCATACTGCATCAGACTAAACGATAAAAATAGTATCTAGATAATTTATAACGCAGTTTATTTTTATATAATGAATGTTTTCTTTCTTTGTGCCTGGTACCTCATGCTTTTGCAATTGTTTTGATAAAATCCTTTTTCTTTTTAATATACCGAAAAAATAGTTATTTTAAGTTTTAAAAAAATATTTATTATTATAGGATTGTTTATAAATGTTTTTAAGAACTATTGCTTCTATCTAAATATGCTACATCAGAAAAATTCCATTACTGTTTTTATTCAAATAAATTTGAGCTTATTTTTGGACTTCAATATATACACCCAATGCATTAATAATTTAAGGTTGCGTTAATCTGTTCATTTTAATAAAATGAGTAATAAATAAGAGTACGATTTAATTAGCCAAATGTTTTTGTGAATTTATACATTTAGACTATGTTCCAAAAGGTATGGCTGATTAGCTCCTACACATGTCAAAAATTAGATGCACATAATTAATTATTTTTGATTTACGTTAATTGAGATAATTTAATCAATCTCAGTGTGTTTTAAAAAAATTATTAAGCGTTAAAGCAGAAAGTTAAATGAGTAATGAATTGATCCAGATATATATCTAAATGTTTGGTGGCGCATTTTTACCGTACAAATATAGGAATTTTTTGGGTCTGTCTTCTTGTTCCGATTTTATTTTTCTGCATTAACACATTTGCAGTAAAATTCAACAAAGTGATTTAATAATGATCCCTTTTTAGAAGATTTGCTTCTCGATAAACAGTAGCAAAAACTGATAAAAATACAGCGACTCTGGAATATGTATTCTATTATTATTGTGATTTCGGATTATCAAAAATTTTTAAATTAGAATACTATAAGAATATCATGTTTTTAAATATTTTTTTATTTTTATTTTATAGTACTTACTTTTCAAGCACTTATCACCATGCTTTCCTTTTGGACAACGGCATATACCTGTTTCTGGATGACAATCTATACCGTGACCACAGTCACAGCTTTGGTTACATTCTATGCCATGGAATCCAGGTGGGCAGGGCGTCTCGCAAAATGTTCCTCGCCACCCAGGTCCACAAGTGCAAGCTCCACTGATATGATCACACGCCGCTCCATTTTCACATTGGCATTGTTGACAGTTTTTACCATATTTGCCAGCAGGGCAAGCTTCACAAAAGAAGGCAAAACTTAGGAATATTGATAAATATAAAAGAATTAACAAAAGAAAATCTAAAATATTCTGATGTATGAAATCAAAATCTGTTATGAGAAAGATTAGGAGATGGGATAAAAAATTTATAAGATACACTAAATCATCTAAAATGTTCGAGGATTGCTGAATGTAATGAAATCAATTTTTATGGCTTCTAAGTTATTTGGCTAACGTAACTGCGCATGTGATCCAACAACTAATGTCCTCAGATGACATGTTCTTTTTCTTCCAGTAAGATGTGCAATGATTTCCATAATTAAAATGACATTTGATGTATGCTACATAAGCATGAACTAAGAATTGACTCTACATCTGGAACAATCCTCACTTCAATTTAATGTAATACAATCATTATTATTTGAATGAAATGCATAAGAAACATTACAATATTCAAAACGTTTGGAAGCTTATTTTATTATAGAAGGAAGAATACAGATAGAACTTGATTATTTGGTATTTTCTTTGAAGTAACTATCTTGCCCAATTATGCAGTTTTTGCCAAGTTTATACAAATATTCAAATGCGGATGACAAGTTTCTTTTTCCTACCTTCTCTTTTACCCCCCTATCATAATCTGAGCTTCTTCAAAACTGAGAATCGTTGACCTTTAAGAAATTTCTTCATCCAAGGTAAAAGTCAAATAAGGTGAAGTTAAGGAATAAGCTGGTTGTGGAAGTTATAGAATGCGAATTTTGCCAGGCAATTCGACACTGGAGGAACCTGTGAGCCGGCACTTTATCGTGATGCAGCACTCACTGAATGCCTGTACTCGTAAGCACTAAGCATTCATTTTATTCAGTCAAATTGGATAAAACCTATTTTAACTATTCATTCACATACTACTTATAGATTGTTCTAAGGGGAAAGAAATACATATTTCTAAATGCAAATGAATTAAGAAATTCTTGAACTTTTTGAATGTAATAGTACTATTTCACTCATTAGTTATTTATATTATGCTTTTTCTGTTATATAAATTTATACAATATATGTTTGAGTTTATAATATAATTTACCAATACAATAATAGGTTCTCAACAGTTTTGTATAATTTCACTCGAAAAAAGTATAAAACAAATTATAATTTTTATACAAGGGGAATAATAGAGAAAAAGAGTCCTTTTACAAAGAAAATTTTTTTTTTGCTATTAATATTATAGTTTTCAATAATATATGCAAATTAAGTAAGAAAGATTTAATTATTCTTCATTTTTAATGTGCTCTAGGCATTTATAAATAATTCAATAATCAAAAACAAACAACCTGAGCATACTTCTGAGAGGTCCTAATATTGGTGAGTGTGATTCGGTTACATTTTCTATATTAATGTTTTGTTTTTAAGCTACACTAAAGGTTACTTCGATGCCAAAATGTGATAAGATTAAAAAAATCTATTCTGATCGTTTCATTTGTAACAAATTATCTTTCAAATTACGGTTGCTTACTATTTGATTACGATCAAATTTCGAAAATTTTTTAAACTTACGTTTATCGCAGAGTGGTCCAGTCCAACCAGGAAGACAAATACATTCGCCTGAAAATCTGTCGCATTTTTCTCCATGTAAGCATTCGCATTGTTTTTGGCAGTTAGGACCATAACTCCTAGGACTGCATGCTAGAGAGATACAAAGTATTCTCAAATATTGATAATAAAACAAGAATATTAATTTTGTGCTGAGAAACACAAAATATACTTAACTACTACTTTTAATATACTAGATAAGATTTTCCTGAAAATGCAATGAAGTATATCACAAAATAATATAAAATAAAATAGTCTAGGTAATTATGCAAATAAATAAATGAATAAAAATTCTATACCAAACGCAATGAATAATTTAAACAGGAAAGCACATCCCTCTGATTTAAATTAGCATTGTGCATTAAACTTGGCTGATATTTTTTTTAATTTAAATTTTTATCAGCGCATTTTTTTTTTGCGTATTAAAATAAAAATGGCTTTTAATCTCTTGAATAAAAATAAATGAACTGAAAAATCGCACAAATTTAATAAATGTTCCAGTGACAATCTAGTGCTGCAGAGTAGGGTGGAACGAAAAAGAACCAATTTTTGATTTTTAATTTGAAATAGTGCGGAAAAGTTGTCTTTTGGTGTAGATAAAATAAATTATAAATATGAAAAATATTGGTGTAGGTCTTGAGGTGCCGCAAAGATGTTAAAGTTTCAAAAAATTGAAATTTCTGATACATTTTAAAGTTTTTTTTACGAAACAATCAACTTTTGATTTTTAATTTGGAATAGCGGGAAAAAGTTGCCCTTTGGTATAGATAAGATAAATAAAAAATATTAAAAATATTGGAATACATCTTGAATGCCACAAGGTCGTTAAGTTTCATAAAAACACACTTTTTGAAACTTTTTCAGGATTTTTGCGTGCCTCGATTATGGAATAAAAACCTTTAAATAAGCGTTGTCATATGAATAGAAATATAAAAACAGTTTTACTGTTGCACTGGCATGGCACTGAGTCATCACCGGAGGGGCTGTTATTGAGGTAAGGTGTCTACGTCCGGTGGCAAGGAAGGCCTGGTTTCAAATCAGTAACTTTGACGAGTTCAGTTGAGTTGGTATCTCCGCTCTTTTGGGTAACTGATTTGTTAGTTTGTACGCTTGTGTGCTTTGCTGCGAGTAAAAATTGCTCAGTCTAAATTAGTGAAGACAGGGCAAATATTGGAGTGTTCTATTTTTTAAAAAAAATAGTGATTTACTTGATGTTGAACTCACTACTTAAGAATCCAGTGCTACTGTTATATAAGACATAACCTCAAAATTGCTTCATAGGATTCTTCTGTAAGCGGAATATGTGATATTTTAGTTCCCATAATAGAACAAATATAGTCAAGAGCTTCTATTCCAGTTACTTCTAGCAAGGGAATTTCACAACTGATAAAAACTTATCAAGCAAGAAAGCTTAGAAGCAAGAAAGAGTAAAGAACTACAGAGAATAGTTAAGTTTTATCAAGAATGGGAAAAAATACTAGTGTAGTAGAAACGATTATTGGCGACAATAGCAACATCAATAGTGTTCTTTACAAAAAGAGGTAAACCAACCAGATCCATCAAATAGACAAGAAAAGATAAAAATAACAAGTGCGTGTGTGGTTTAATATTAAGTTAAATTCTTCATGCACTTATGCTTTCAAATATCTTTTTAATTTTATCTCGTATTCACGCTATCTCTCTGACGATAAAATAATAAGGCCATTTTCGTTCCACCTTACAGTACAGTCATACATGTTTCTGACATTTATAAATACTAAAAATTAACTGATCAAACCAGTAATATGTCTTTTTACTTTCTCGTATAAGAAATATAAAGGAAGTATTGTAATCGTCAAAAACATCGAACTCGAGATTTTGATGAATCTTCACGTTTGAGACCTCCTTGAGTTTGTAAAACACATTTTTGGCATTATGTCTGGAAAAATCATAAATCAAAAACGCTTTGTGCTAGATGACTGAAACTTAGTACATGGAATTCTGACCTAATTTGTAGATTATTAAAAAATTTTGAACGAAATCTATTAAAATAAATCCATGATCTGCTTTTCCGCCTCTCCGCATGTAAGTTAACACGATAACCATAAAATAAAAAGAGCTAGATAAATAAAATTTAGTTCACAGTTTTAACATCTAAAGTGTAAATTAATATCAAAATTTGAACTAAATTCGACTATCGATTTGTACTTTCACATGCATCTAAATGCAATAATTCATTAACCCAATAACTTAAATCAATGAAATTTGTTATCTTATCACTAAAACTGCCAATCGGCCAGTAAAAAGGTTCAGTAAACATGCTAGGGACATGCTAAAGATCCATATTTCCTAACCATTGTTCACCAAGGGTGGAGGATAAGACTTTTATTGGAGAGTATGTACGAAAGCGGAGAGACCACTCCCATTGATTTAAAGTTACTCAAATTTTTCCTAATTCTTAAGTGTACAGTCTTAGTAAATGATAACTGCAAGACAATGAAATCTTGGCTTCCTTAAGAAATTCTCTCACAATAATCATTTTTGAATATTGTTATAATATTTTATGTACATGATGATTAAAAATTTCTTAGATAAAGCATAAGAGTAGATCAGCCGAACAGAAAAAATACATTTTTACAACAAAATATTGAGTCGTAAACGATGATAGCCATAGGGGGCAAGATAACTGATAGTAAAGGATGCATAAGATAAACTGCATAACAAATACAAAAATATTACAGTGTTTTGCTGAGTGCCAAAACTACAATGTGATGAATTATTTTAATTTCATGAGGAAAAGAAAACCGAAATTCTTACGTTGATGGCATTTAGTTCCTGTCCATCCAGCAGAACAATGGCATCTGCCGTTAACTCTGTCACATGTAGCTCCATTCTCACAATAGCACTGATTTTTGCAGTCTTGACCATAAGTCTCAGGTGGGCATTCTGATGATTAAAAAATATGGCAAATAACATCAATGTCAGATTAATTATCAATTCAAGTTAAAAAAAAAGTTAGTTATACGCACTTTTCTCACAAGATTTTCCAGTGAAACCTGGTGGACAGTGACATTTCCCATTTTTAGGGTTACATGTAGCTCCATTTTCACAGGTACAATTTTTCAAACAGCTTTTACCAAATTTTCCTTTAGGACACACTGCAAAAGAATATTAGATATATGTATTTAACTTGACTTGTTTCATTCTGGTAAATATGGGAATTTTGTAATGCTTTTTCTCCTCACTTGCTTATGTGTATGAGTTTTGAAATTTTGTGCACCTTTGTGTTCTCGATAACAATGTACTACATTAATATATTCAGAACTTAATAATCAGATAATCGACTGATTAATTTAAATTTTGATTCTAAAGTAGTGGCGCCACTTGGTAATTTATCTGAGAATGACATTTATTTCCAGATTTAATAATTTATAATTCCTATAAATAGTAAAGCCTAAAAGTTAAAAATTATATTATATATATACATTTAACACCAATAAAAGTGTATTTTAAAAACTTTTTATTAAATTTATTGACATTGAACATAAAATCTTAAAGCGTACTGCTAAAAATTCTATACGATGACATATTTTATTTAAAATTACAACAAATCAGAAATTCTCACATTAAATTATCGAAATACATTTTTGCGATTGCTGCAATTAATCAGTGAAGCCTATTTTTATATGATAAAAGATATAAAGCAACAAATAAAAAAAAAACAGTATTTATTTGAAAATATGATTATGCATTATTATTTGAAAGAAATTAATACTCTAACATACAATATATTAAATATTCTACTAACACGATTATCATTATCTAGATTGATTTAAATTATTCAACTAAGCTTTTTATTTATTTAATATACGAATTAGTTTTAATTTTTAATATATAATTAATGAACTGAGAAACTAAATACCTTGATTACACAATGGTCCCGTTTTTCCAGCATCGCAAAGGCATGTTCCTGTGGCAGCATCACATTCTCTTAGCCCGCACAAGCAGATTTTCAAACAGTTTGTTCCATAATATCCCTCGGGGCACACTAGAATAAAAGTTCATTTCGTGGAAATAAAGATTTTAAAAAGTACTGCCATTGCAAGAATTTCCCTCTAGGAATGGGGTTATTACGTACCTCTACATTTTTATCCCTAAATTTTATCCTAAATTTTAAATTTTTTAAAGCACAGAGACATGTACGGTATATTTATCGAATAATTATTTTTTATTCTTGAAAATTGTCATAAAAAATGTTTATATTCAACATAGGAATCAAAATCCATGCTTTAAAATTTCTAATATCTCGAGGTTCTTATTTTCATCGTAACAATAAAACACTTTCAAAAGTACAATGCAGTAGGCAATACAGACGGCACACGTGACATCATTGACAAATCATAACTGTACCTAGTCTCTCATTGTATTGGGACGCCATATTAACGATAAAACACTCTCAGAAGTTAGAATTTCTCATATAATGGAATTCATTTACGCGAAATCATAATCATATAAAGATAATAATGATGTACTGTTTAACAATGTATTGTGACTCATGTCCATTTTCCTCCAGCAAAATGCATAATGGATTCAAAATTTAAATTGGCACAGATGGTTTGACCTAAGTCATGAGTATTAGTTTTGGTTTTAGTTTTAGTTTATGGTAGGTTGGTATTAGTTTATGGTTTATGAGTATATAGTTTTGTAGTTCTTAAAGTGATGGATGATTTCCATGAGTGAAATATTTTCTCTGTTAATATATTTATAAATATGAAATATGTGTAAATATTATTTGAATTTTGATTATAAATTTAATTATGGACGGTTATCTCTTTTGGGCATTTTGCTAAGAATTTGGTTTCTAAGAATTTTCAATCTAAGGGTACGTGAAATCCATTACGTCTTCATAGTTTGGTTAAAAACATCAAATATATTAATATCCAAACATAAAGAGTTGTAGATATTCAAATTAATACATGCAGTATTGACGTACAGGGTTTGAGAAAGCAGATTTTCATTGAATGCGTTATTTGTCAGGGAACACAGGCGAAGGCCTGTGTTCCCTGCCCTTCAAAGTGACTTCTTCACATTCATTTTTGAGGACACTGTCAAAATTAAAAAAATAAACTTGTTTTCACTTCTGGTATTAGTTTTCCTTTTCTGATGCTATAACAGAGACTCGTGTTAGTATAATTAGTCGAATTAGTCTCCTAAATATGCATTAATGTTGTATTGTAATAATAGATTCAAGTTAGTCATGTCTGATGTTATAGATAACAAACTTAATATTATTGTGTTTTGGGGAATATTTGATTAGTAATAAGAAATATTTGTGTCACTCATTCTTCATTGAGCTTTCACAACAAATGTCAACAACAAAAACACAATCAACAAGAATTAAATGATACGGATATAAGGTGAAAATCAATAATTGAAGAATAATTCAATAAGAGAAGGCTAGGAATTATTACTTACCATCGATATTTCGTCATAAATCTGGATTAATCTATAGAAAATAAATAAAGCTTACCTTGGTCGCAGTTTGTTCCGTTATATCCTGGTGGACATTCTTTTAAGCATTCTCCATTCTGAGGATTGCATACAGTTCCAGTAGAACAGTTGCAAACATTCTGGCACGTTTCGCCATAGCGGTTAGGTGGACAAACTGTTTCACACTTAGCGCCAGTAAAGCCAACTTTGCACTCACACTTTCCTGTCTAAAGAATAATGCAAAGTTGCAATAGTGGCAAAATAAATCACAAAAAGCATGACACTGAATTTATTTAACCCTTGATGAAAAGCTATTTTCAATAAGCATGTGTGAAATAGGTGAAAACTCAATGTTAAAACATTTACAGAAAAGTATTGAGATTTTATAATTAAAATAGTTGAATAAAGTCAACAAATGTACAAAAGGAACAAAGTAAAATCTGATTAAAAGACTCAACATAATGGCTGGCAGTTGAAAAAAAAAGATATCTGTATGAATCAAATACAAATTTTTTTTCTCTTTTAACTTACCTTGGAGAAGTGTTAAAGAAGGTACGAGATATAATAAATCCAAAATAATGCATAATTTCAATTAATAATTTAAATCCAATAATTCAAAAAATATTTGATACCCACCTGGTAAAAGCTTACTCAAATAGAAATAAAATCACATTATCCCTTAAAGCGTATGTTGAGTCCTTGTTATTTAAAAAATGGGATCAAATGAAACTCGCAGATTAAAAGGAATTGGTTTTACTAGACGTTTTGAAGTACACTACAGACTATTTAAAGAAAAACTGCCGATTTTAAAATCAAATAGTAAGTAAAATGTGACAGATATTTTAGTTATTTTTGAAAGATATAAATGAGTGAACTCCGGAATTCTAATATGCCTTTTTTTAAATCAAATATAAGCTAAAGGTGGGGCCGTGTCATCATAGAAATATCTGTAAGATTTTCAGACAGAACAAAACTTTGTTCCCTTGACTAGTAGTGGGAAAGATAAGGACATAAATGGGTTAGGAATGGGATTGCAATGATTCGTTGTTGCGGAGAGCCACATTTGGGGAGGGGAGTGCTGCTTTTCCCGGAAAATATCGGTAAAAGCTCGAACATCAAAAGCCAACAAATGGATAAATGATAATATACGCGCCATGGGGATAACGTCACTGATTTGAATTTGGCGACAACAGATACGAAGAAGGATCTCATCCAAGTCAAGTCATGACCATACGAACAAAATTTCATGTAAAAGAATGGAGTCTTCTACGATTACTCCGGTTTCCTCTTTCCTAGAATAAGCTTGGGCAACTTGAGTGCTACTTTGAAATGTACATAGCATTCATAGTTCCTCTATGCGTGTAAATTCGTTCTGTGAGGGAACTTACAAAGTGCGGCATATCGGCAAAATTTATTCACAAAACGGAAGAAAGTCACTAGTCATTTATCTCCAACCATTCCATTGGTGAACTTCCAGATCGGCACTGCTTATTTCATGTTTCGATTATGGCATGTCATTTTTGGTATGGCAGGCATTTCGGTAAAACTGCCGTGCTATTTACGAAAGATTCTAAAATGATTCTGTTGTAATATGAACAGAATAACAATGACTGAATAACTAACAATTAAGAATAAAGAGCATCAGCGTCATATTGAGCATCTTAATGAAGATATGGCTAGCAGCGTATGAAAGAGGACTTTGTAATAGGCTCTGTTCCGACGTCTTTTTCAAATTTCGCATGTGATAAAGCGATTCTTCTTATAAGTTGACATATTAGAGTTAAGAAATTAACTCCTCGAATCCAATAAAAATTATTATTATGACTTCGTAAAAGAAAAATGTTATTAAGCTGTCATTAGTTTGACACCTTCAAAGAAACATTACAGAGAAATTTTAGCGATGGATGGCAAATATTTAAAGACGCACAAGATAAAGATTTCTCCCGTAGAAGAGTAGGATCAATGCGTTGCGACAGATGATGCTATAATCAGGAGTGGCGCAACAATAGGAAGTTTGCCAAAACTTGCGCTTAACTGATAAAGAGCGCTTTGTGCCATTCTAGACAGTTTAAAAAGCGTTTGTCATCTCGGGCAGATTCATTTTTCATTTTATATCATGACAATTTAAACTATGTTGCTAAGGACCTGTAGTATCAGCTAAATATGCAAGAAAAATCTTTTTTTCTTACGTTCATTTGCAATTTTTTTATATTGCCAGAACAACTGCCCAGGTTGGATCGAGTTTCATTTGATCATATCTAGTAAAACTACATAGCTAGCATAGTCAAAACAGAATAATAGAACAGATTAATACACAGATGCATACTAAAGCAATTATTACCTTTGAGTTGCACTTTTGTGTGTGTTCCTTTACGCATTTACACTGACTCCTGCAGTTTGGTCCATAGGTATGATGAGGACATGGTAAGTTACATTTAGGCCCAAATAATCCAGCATCACACTCGCAATAACCGAAAATCTTGTTGCAACGACCACTTGGACAGCGTTGAGGGCAATCTTTCTCACATTTGTCACCATATTTTCCTTTAAAAAGATTGTTATTCTAATGTTAGCTTTCAAATACAACAGTTTTGTTCAACAAAATGCATAATTTCATTTATGCTATCTTCAATTACTGTCAACTACTTTAGAATAATCATAATTATTTAACATATTGTTATGTTCCAACGAGTAGCCTTCACCATACTGTTGAGTTGTCGTTGATTATAATTGCAAAAACGTAAACATTTGAGCTGGCAGTAATAGTGTAAGAAACCCAGTTTATAATGTTGTATATCCGACTTGAAATAAATCACAATTTATTTTTAAAGTTTTAGTTCAAAAACAAATTTTTGGAATGTACTATTAAAGAAAAGTTAGTAATTATACAAGAGCTACAATTCATTAAATGGATTAAATCGAAACAGTTATCCTTTTTACATACCAGGGGGGCATCCATCTTCGCATTTCTTTCCCTGTATACCTGGAGGGCAATTACATTCGCCAGTTACAGGATCACAAATGCCACCATTTTGGCATTTGCATTTCTTGGTACAACCTTGCCCATAAGTATCCTAAATAAGGAGGAAAATCATATCTTTTAGGAGCAAATTATTTTACTCTTGGGAATTTCAATATATTTAGTTTTTTGCGTTATATATGGTGAAAGGTGACAATATTTTCTTTGCAAGGTTATTGTAATTTGTCTAAGTGAAAATGATATGATAGTGACGTATCATAATTAAGACAAATGAACGACGATTTTTGATAGTTAATATTACAGCGCATGACCATAAGCAAAGAAGATGTTGCAAATTACACTAAATCTCACACTAAATCTACACTAAATCTTACACTAAATCTACACTAAATCTTACACTAAATCTTTATCACAAGTCTATTGAAATCAAGTCGCATTTCTCAAAAATTTATAAATATTCTAAGAGAGATGCTTTTCTTTGTTTTTTATTTTATGGAGAATTTTATAAATATTTTACCAGAAAATGTAAATTAACCATTTTAATTATTAAAACTAAGAAAAATGCGAATAAAAAATTTAAAAAAAACTTTCATTTGTAGAAAGTAAGATTTAAAGTACTAAGGTTCAATTTTCTTAAGTTCGATAAGTTTTTGTATGATATAGATGTATTATACTTCAATTGCACAAATAAAATTTAAAAAATCCCAAACAATTTCAATGAAACTAAGTGACAACTATTATGAATAAAAGTTTGTTATGAAAAGGGATTAACAAAAGTTTTAAAAGATAAAAGAAATTTAAAAAAAAGTGGCAGATCTAAAATTTTTATCTATTCGTTAAGTATGCGGAATTTTCCAACAATTTACGTCTGTGCACAGTGCAAAAGGAAAATGATTTGTAAATTATAAAAAACTAGAGGCTAAAATATAAGTTGAAGCTATTTTCGAAATAGATATTAAAATATCAAATCATTTAGATGCATTTTCAGAATAATATAAATTTTATGAGTCAGATTTAATTTCCAAAAAAAAAAAAAAAAAAAAAAATCGAATCAAAATTACAGATTAGAATTTTAAGATGAGGAAAAATAATATATCTGATGTTTAAATAAGACTATGACTCTATTTATGAAATTCGGAATGTTGCATTGAAAAAAAAATTTTGATTCAGATTTCTCACTGATCAAGGAATAACTATTTCAGACTGCCATCTATTGTTGAAATCAAACACTATTCTCTTAAGATGATAACACACACTTCAATTTCAGAATGATGATTTTATTTATAAACTAATCTCATTAAAGAAAAAGAAAAGCCCCCTCCTACCTCACCTCATATTGTTTTATTATTTTTTTATATAAATGCTTAAAATGTATTTTTCATTCTTATAAGAGTAGTTATCTGAGGTATAAGAAGAAACAAGTTTAAATTAAGCTGTATCAATAAATGATTTACACTTTAGTGGCATTCGTAAAAATATCAATTTTTTTTCAATTTATAATTCAAAATTTACAAGGAAAATTACGTAGAAGCCTGGAACACGGTAAGGTAAAAGCACCAAAATACATTACTGATAAAAATTTTTGTCATTATTTCCTCCAAAATACATAATATTGATTTATTTTAATTTCTTCATAGTAAGACTCAAGTAAATATATATATTAAAATCAGATTTCATTTTTATTCTTAGCATTTTTTTAAAAAAGGTTTAACGGATAATTTTAATTCTATTGTCATTTCGATAATTGAAATCACAGATAAATCTTTTTTTAAATCTAATTAAAAAAATTATTTGTAAAAGTTTTCTATATAAAATGTATTTCCCATAGAATGATGACTTTTACATTTTGCAACTTTTAATTGGAAGCAATATCAAATGGATACCTCTCAATTCCATCAGATCCCCTTTTAATTTAAGCTTAGTTTTTTTTGTTCCTTTTCATAAGTATAGATGGCGATACCTACGATTTCAAACTTGTGATTCAAACAATCAGATTTTCGCATCTCGGTGAAACTTCTCTCTTAGTAAAATATAAATCGAAACAAATGAAAAGAAGCTCACTAAACATGTACAAATGGACAACAGTACATTTTATAGCGTACTATATACTTAATACTGATTCTTATAACATGAGAAACAAGAAACTTTTTTTAAAAAAAGAATTATTAGTATAATTTTATTTCTTAAAGAACTTTAGAACTACGGACGATTTTCGTAAAAAAAAAAAAAAAATGACTGTAAATATTTTTTTTTTTATTGATCTAATGAGAAATTTAAAAAATTCTACAAGAGAGGATGTTAAAAGAAGATAAAAATATTTAACTGAGTAGTTAAAAGAAAACTTTTTTCCTAGGTTGTGCAAGAAAGGATTCTTGCATAGTTTTCGAAAATATTTGATTCATCGTAAAATGGATAATACTGTAAATGAGACTTAAAATTATTTTTTTATTCTAGAAAATAATAATGCAATTTACTAACTAAAAACACTGCTGGCAAGCTATATTTCAAATTCAACAAGATTCAAAACAAGAAATGCATGTCTAAATATTGGCATAAGGCCAAAAGGAACGTTTTGAGAATTCGAATTGAAATAAAGTTTTCATGATAGCTCTAAGAAGAGTTAACATTTCTTCCCACGAAAATAAAATCCGTGTAATTAGATTAAACATTTTTATTGTTGTATTAAGGATGTATATTTCTCTATAAGTTATCTAAAAATTCACTTAAACAAATTTGGTAAAATCAGAGAAATTTGAAATTCTCAGCAATGATATTAAGTTTGCTTAGAGTAATTTAAAATTCTTTTTACCAATTTATACCATTGGAATCTAGAAATCACTGGAAGACATTGTCGTACACATATATAAGAGAAAGAACGAAATGAGGAGTTCCTTTGCCATGCTTCAAATCAAATTAAATAAATTTTATTAATAAATCATAAACTAAGGATGAATTAGGATACTTTATTGTTAGTACAATGAATCAGCTTTAAGTTGTCCATCCCTAAAATGGAGACAATAATCAGAAATATCCGCTACATTCACAATGTTGCTACTATGATGTAAAGCATACATTTTGCATTTTTTTTTTCAAAATCACCTTTGGGAGAAACAGTTTTTAATATATTTACAGTTTTTAGATATGTTTTTAACAAATATAGCCACTAATAATATCCTATTTTGAGTGCTTAGTGTCGCTTAATTTGAATCTTAATAATGAGATAGTAAAAAAACTATTTTAAATATTTCTGTGAATTTTAGCTGGTAAACTTTCTGTGAATCAAAGCTGGTAAACTTTCTATAGTTTAAAATTATATTATATTTAAAATTTTTGCAATGAAGAGGTGAAACTTAAAAAATTCGGGCATAATTTTTTAAAAAATTTGTAACGATCATCTAGCTTAAATTCGTAATTAAAAGAGATAGTCTCAGATTTCAAGAAATAAGAACAACATTCAGAAAAAGAAACAGATTTATAAAATATAGCTTTCTAGCATCAAAAATTTATGCAAAATTAAAAGTAAGATGCTGATTCTTCTGAATGTCGCCACAGTTTAAATTCTTCAACTGGTATTATTGATTCTGGTAGATTGACATGCATTTTAGCACCAAATTGTTCGCTGCAATTGGGCTGGTTTCTAGAGGTGTTTCTGATTTTCTTACAAGCGAAAGAAAAATTTGGGTTAGTTTCCCTAAAACTCATCAAGGAACACAAATATATAGCGGAAGAGTAAATTAGGCTTCTTCCACAGATGCTAAAGTTCCTTTGAACAAACAATGCCACACTTCCCAGCTCACCAAATGGGATTAGAAACTAACGTTATAGTTCAAATTGTGATTCATCTTGAGTCATGCGTTAAATAAAATGAGAAATTTTAAAGTTAAATATGATTCATTGTCATGAATAGGTAAGTGCTCCAAGGTCCTTTGAACAAGACCAAGTGGGATTGGAACCTCCATTATAGTTCAAATTGTGATTCATCTAGCGCCATGCATTAAAAAAAATGAGAAAATATTTAAATACAATGATTCACTGAACCGGAACTGGTTGAATCGCATATTAGATAAGAATTTTATTTAGATATATATACCCCCCCCCACCTGAAAAACTTTGCAATTGGTTTAACAAATTTAAGATTTGGGGCAGATTCTTCTCACAGTTTGTCTCTGATAAGAGATTAAAAAGCTGTTTCTATAAAGAAAAACCTACTACTAATAAGAAAAAAAAAAAAAAAAAAAAAAAACATACCTTTGGACACGTTTCATTACACAAGAGACCAGTGAATCCTGGTTGACAAGTGCAACTTACAGCTCTTATATCGCATTTCCCACCATTCTGACAATCATCACAGTTGTACTTGCATCCTGGACCAAAGGTACCGCGTATACAAGCTAAAATAATAATAAAAAAATAAATAAAAATACTTTTCATCATTATTTCTATATTGTGATTGAATGATAGTGTGATTGAAATTGATAAAATGCATGAAGTTACGATTATTTAGATTAACGTACTGACGTGAGGCAAAATGAAGGTTGTTATGAGACGAACATTATAATTTTGTACTGTTGGCAAGGAGAACATATGGGACCACATCCCACATGAAGTCTTCTTGAACTTTTAAAATTTTATAACACATTCAAAAGAATTAAAAGTACTTGACACCTATGACGAGCAGCTTGTTCGTTCAAATTATTAACTTTTCAGGCTGTTGAACGATTAATATGAAATACATTTTTTTAAATTTCATTTTGTTATATGATACAACAGAAAGATATGATTTGAATCAATATTCTACAAATTACCGGGGTTCAAATTAAAAAGTATATATACGAGCAACTTGTTCGTTTAGACTATTAACATTTTAGGCTGTTGAACGATTGATATGGTTTACATATTTTAAAATTTCAGCTTGTTATTTGATACGACAGAAAAACATGAATCGAATCAATACTCTACAAATTACTGTGGATGCAAATTAAAAAGTATATATACTATGAAATAAAAGCATAAATAGAAATACTATTTTGGATTCAATGCCCAAAAGAAAGGATTTTTTTTTAAAACTTAATTTTAACATTGGCAAAAGCATGCGGCTGAATTTGTTGATGAATGAGTTTGAATTTCATCGTAACATCAAAAATATTATCACAGATTGTGTATTAAAACAAATTTAAAAAAAAACAACTATTTAAAATAAAGAAAATAAAATTGATATCATTACAAAGGTAATTTTTTGAGTTTTAAAATTATACAACAATTATTTTTGCGAGAAAAATGGAAGACATGGCATCAATTTCGGTAAGCAAATCACAGCGATTACCCATCTGACAACAGTTATTTTCACGCTTACATACACTTTCTGTTTAAGCCTTATTTCTTGATTTATTTTATATTAAGTAGCAAAGCAGTGAAGCTGTAAAAATGTTCAATGAAGCTGCCTAAAACTTCCGTACAGTGATTTATTTACATTTGATTGCTGCCTTTCGACAATTAGTAATAAGAGCGATTTCTGCGCTATGTACGTTAGCGTTTTATGTATATATATATACAAATTACCGATTAAAAGTCAGTGCATTCTACACTTAGAATTTATAAATAAAGAATAAAACATTTCAAATTTATATTATTAAATTATATTAGTCAATGTAAATTATATTAAAATAAAACAAATATGCTACTTATGGCAGTTAATATTGGATGCAAATAGTAACATTTATTATTTGTCAGATTTAATGCAAAAAATCAATCTGCTTTGTTGCAATAAATTTCGATGTGTTGAATTTTATGTTTATTAATTTGAAGTATAAGTCAAATTAAATTTGCAAATATGTCCTCTATATATTTTTAATCAACAATGTGGCTGAAAATCTTGTTCCGTAAACATATATTACGTAGAATTAAAATTTTTATCACATAATTAGCTTAAATCCAATGTGTCGGACATATATTTTATCATACCTAGACTTTGGACATATATTCCTAGCTTCTTTATAATCCAAAATTGCTTACATTATCTTTTTAAACTCATTCATGAAATTGCTATCACATGACATATCTAAAAGCTGAACTCTTTTTGGAATGAAATATTGTATAACGTCTAAAATTGAAATCACGATTGGTGGCGGATCTAAGGGCATTATTGGTAAATGTATCACTAAAGTATTAAAAATTATATTTAAGACAATACTTAGAAAAACTTTGCCCCATACCAAACTACCATCCCATACAAGCAAAAGAAAGTTTGACCCTTATGGGTTTAAAGAACTATTTTGTAAAGGAGCTGGTTTGTACTTTTTGTTGAATTGGATCTCGAAGATGAGACTCTACCACCAAGAATGTAGAGTGATTCTCTGGGAATGAAAGCTAATTATTATTTGAAATTTCAGGTAAAAAGCCAAATACAAAATTGTAGCATAAATGAAAATAAACCGTGCTTTTCGATAAATTCCATCTAAAGTGTTTAATTATTCGACGGAAATACTAAAAAATATCATGTACTTAATATTAAAAATACCATAAGCTTAATAAAAACACTGTAAGCACGCATTATATATACACTCAAAACAGTAAGATAAGCACGTTCTTTTAAACATTCCTAATCTAGTTACTCTAAAAGAATAGTTTGAAAGAATATTTAAGTTTTGTAGCTGCTCTATACGGGAAAAATGAAATAAACGCACTAAAATTTAAAACATCCGAACTCATTAAATAGCCCTCTATCTTCCGGAGAATAACAAAAACATTTCTTTACACTTAAAATAACTTTGTAGCTGCTTAATGAAGCTGAAGTTGAAAAAAAAAAAAAAAGCAGAAAGAGATCCCGTTCCGCAGCAGACGGATGAAATCAATAAAGCAAACAAAATTTAATATTTTTGCAAAAAAAAATTATGATGGAAGCCTTTTTGAAAATCTAATCATCTGTAGAATGATGAAACTGAATTACAAAGCAAGCGGAAGAATTTGAACTTGTCCTTCCAATTTCCCAATAAAAAAAAGTTTATTTGTTAGAAACATTGTTTCAAAGTCGAGGTATAATTTTATATTTTTCTTCTTTGCCTTTTATAAAAATGTTTTTATGACTTATACTCAGACATAGAGGGCTAATAAAATATAACCAACTGAGAAAATGAAATAGTTAATATAACAAATGAATATAAAATGTTTTTGAAAAAAATTTCTGAATTATTTTTTAAAATTATTATTTGAATGGTATTTTTGATAAAAGAAATTCTCGACGGTTAACATGCATAAATCTTTTTATGGTTTCCATAAGTATTCGATTTCAACTTCAAGTCATTTGAATAAATATGATGGACGATTTTTTTTAAAAATCACAATTTAGACGCAACGTTTGCTAACAAGTTCAAATACTTTAAAACGAAATTAATTGTTATTATAAGCTACCCGATAATAAAGTGATATAATTCAAAATTTTATTAGTAAAGGATGAACAAATTAGCCCGTGAAAATAGCGGCATGCAACAGACAACAGACTAACTTACAACTCGCAGAAATTTCGACATAAAGCAGTTAAAGGGAATGCTCTACGATTAAAGTTAAGAAATATGTTTGATTATTGCATTAATGGGATTAATTCATAAATTGAATGTTTTACAAATCAACTAATTATTATTTTAAAACTGAAAATTTGAAATACATAGAAAATTGGATATAGCCGTCAAATATTCCATAGGGAAAATGCAAAATAAATAATGGTATCAAAAATAAGCAAGTTAAGGGGCAAGTGAACAGAAATTATTTATGACAGCGAGGAAGTAACAATTCTCCGTTCCTTTGCGCATGCGTCAGGAGATGTTTATTTTGTTAAAAAAGGAGCGAGAGGGAAGTTAAAAGGAGGAGAAATTTTCATTTAGCAATAGAGTGAACGTAGGTTATTCGCGGAATTCGGAGGCGTAATGACAGCTCATTTATCTGCGCACCACCCTTTAGTGAAATGCAAACGTCAAAAAGGGATGGTCTTGGAATGCTGAAACAAACAGTACAATAACCAGAGGCTCCGTGTTTATAAATGTAATTGATAATCAGTTGAATGTAAGGAAGCAGATTGAATCCTGATCAATGGCTAAGTAATAGTATTATTCAAAAATTTTATTCTTAGAATTTGCATTTTTTAAACAAATTTATTAATTTCACAAAAACCTCTTTTAATGACCTGACTGCGGTCTAACGTCAGCCCACTCTTCCTACAGATGATTCTTTAGCTTCACGTTGTGTATTTAAAATAATAGAAATTAGATTCGGAGAAATCGTAGAAAAGCCATAACCCCGCGTAACTCAGAAATGAGATTTTAATTCAAGTTGTTTGAAAATAATTAATCTTGAGAAAGCAGATAAATTGAATTTATTTTATATTTATTATGAACCTGTAATACAACTTACCAGTAATGTTATACCCATAACTGGAAAGAGAAACTTACAAGGATTCTTAATGAATGTTGAATGGATATCAAGGTAATGACCCACGGATTTGGCGACAAAAATGAAGGTTATAAGAAATGCAAAAGTTACAGCACTATCTCTATTAGTAACCGAGATCTAAAGGTCCTTCTAGAGACGCGTCACACCTTCATGTAACATCACACCATGTTAGAAACCTATATAAACTCGAGAGGTTGAAGCGAAACCAGGCCATTCTTTGGCAGAGCTCGAATTGTTTACCCTGATTACTAGTACTGTTTTTCTATTTAGCAATTTGTAGTCTGCTTTTTTTGTTTATGTTTATAAATACTACTGTTACTTGTGAATATTCTGACTGCGATTTTGTTACTTGTACTTCGTATTTTCTAAAATTTTCATGGAACAAAATGTCGTTTTTGATTATCCAGCTTGTTGGGTTTCTTTTACCGTACAAGCCACCGGGCTATTTTAAAGCTAAATTCTCTTTCCTCAGATGTATAAAATGTAAAATCACTACGAATATTAAACAGCGCTGTTTAATTAATATGATTTAACCAAATCATTTACAAAATCGCATATTATTGCCTAAGATCGTCCCCTATCGTATAATATTGTACAGCATTTGTGACACATGGGTATTACGGGGATATCGGTATAATACATTGGCTCGACAAAGCGTACACATAAATAAAATTTTCTATCAAAATCTTGTTATTAGATTTTGGAAAAAATTATGAATTTTATAGCTATTATCAAAATTTAGGGAAGTTAATGTTTCTAGGCGTGGCAAAATACGCAAATTTAATCACACAAATCTACAGACATTTTCTTTTAATTATTGTGAAATTTCAAGAACTGCATTAAACTAAAATTTAAAAAAAAAACCTTCATAATTTTTTTTACAGTAACTTTTTCAGGAAAATTAAAATAAATTTAAGAAACAGGATAAAACATGAGTATGATAGTTGCACTATTTTAATATGACGCAAAAATAGATTCAAATAGGATTGCATGAAAATCCTTTATAAAGTATCTTGCATATGTGTCATAAACACAGGTGATATTTCTGTCATTAGAAACTTTCAAATATGACAGACAAAATGAATGAATTTCGGCTTCATATAACATAAAATGGATTATAATAAATGAATTTGGAATTCAAATAACAATATAATAAGAATTATAAAGAATAAATATGAAATCACCTACAGAATGAACGAATCTGAAATTCCAAACAAATCATCAATCACACGAGCACATTAGACAAGGGAAAAACATCCACTAATGACAAAGGATAAGGAATGAGTTTACATAAATAATGCCTTTAATTCAAAGCGGATTTCAACAGCTTTCATCAGCACGAATTACCCAATAAGAGGAGGCTGAAATTGTCGTGTCATTTTTTGAAGATAAGAACTATTTTTCATTCCATGGAAAAGCCTTTCATTCCTTTATAATGAATTGTTTTTGTATAGAAACTAATTCAATCAATCAATCATAAGTTCTAAAATATAGACAATTTATAATTTGTTCTGTTGTTCTCTGGATGAAAATATGGATATGTCATCAAGACGAAATTTATCAAAAAAGATGAATAATTCTTGACGATTTTTATGTGCTGACTAGACGCTGTTGCAGCAGCTTCGCCTGCATTTATTTGTTGTCTCTTTCTCATATTAATATATGAAAAAGCAAAATATGGGTAATTTAACATTGTACAGTTTTTGAATTCTTATATTAAATACCTTAAGATGTTTTAGAATCCTCAGCCCCCCTTTTGAATAGTATCGCACGTGGCGTTTGAGAAATTGATTAAAATTATAGAAATAATTATACAAAGATAAAATTTATATCATCAAAAAGCTAAATTTTAAAATTTTAAGATGTTGCAAAATTAATTTTTGACTAATAGATGTTCCAAAGGTACATCTTCTAAAATCAGCATTTTATATCATTTAGGGGGCCATAGAAATTATTTAATAGCGCAGTTAATCTTTGTAGGTATTAAGGAATATATGTGCCAGATTCTTCTTAATTCTGTCAAAGGGTGTAGAATTGTCTATGGGTGATACAAGCAAACAAACGGACATTCATTTATATACATATAAATTTATATGTATGGCAAGCAAAATAAATCTAATTTAAACCTTTAAAAGGTAAAAAGTTAAATATTATTCCGCTATTAAGGATCTGAAAACCTTCAATATGGAATAAATGTTGATGATAATAACAATAATTTATTCCAATTATAATAAAAATTGGAATAAATGTCAATAAAATCATTAATATTAACTATATGTTTCTAAAGAAAGAGTAACTCGAAGAAATCTAGCTCAAACAAGTAGAATTTTGAAAATAATTTCTAGAAAAAAAAATCAGTCATAAAAATACATTTTAAATGGAAAATAAGACGAACATTAGATCAATTTGTAAAGAAAATTAGAGTTAAAACTTTTTATTACTTCAAGAAAGTATATTTCATGCAATGCGAATCAGTCGCTCAAAATGTATCATCACATTTTTTTATTAAGTAATATTGGAAATGAATATAAAT
This sequence comes from Argiope bruennichi, assembly GCF_947563725.1. NCBI lineage: Eukaryota > Metazoa > Arthropoda > Arachnida > Araneae > Araneidae > Argiope > Argiope bruennichi. The sequence continues at coordinate 103,235,237 of NC_079163.1, read as the reverse complement.
ATGCACTTCATTTGTCCGCTCTTCATTTTGAATCTCTTAAATATTTTGAATAGATCAATCTTTCAATATTAATGACAAAAAGTGCCTTTCTTAACTTAAAAAAGAACAGAATCCTATTTATACCTAATACTATATTAGATTCTTCTAAAATCTGAATTTCTTTATAGACATGAAAATTCTGAGCACATGTATTCTTTACAAAGCAGATAAAAGATGCTTACAGTGTCTGATGTCCAATCCTTCCAATGCCAAATACTGTCGAAATTCTTCATCCAAGAGCGGAACCACAGTCGGAGGAGTAACTTGGAAACGCAACCTTGGCGAATTCTGATGAGGTGGCGTATCTGATCTGCTATGAGTAGTTTCAATCAGTACTGCATGCCTGGCTGGAACTGGAAAGCAATGAAAAAATCCCTGTTAATTTAAACTCTCTTTCACCCAAATATCTTTAGAAGAAAACTAAAAGGCGTTAGATTTAGAAATTCTCTCGAAAAAATGTATTAAAATAAATACATAAACAAATTATATTCACGCGAAAAAAAAAAAAAGATGTAGCTTGAAATGTAATGAGTAATAAAGATTTTTCGAAGGCAAGGTTTAGGTCTAGTTATATTAAAACCCGTTTTAAAGCAACGCTAGGATTATTTGAAACTGACTTCGTAATTATGAACTGAATTCAGCTGAAGAGGACGACACTTGATTTGACAACCCCTCTCCAAATTTCCTTTCTAGGCCACCACGGTGTTTAGGGAGGCAAAGAGCGAAAAATAAAAATAGAATAAAAAAAAAGCTCAATATATCTCATCAGTGTGACAATAGTAGTGCAGCTAGGCAGAATTACTGTAAAACTGGAATACATGAATACGAATTGTATTTTCTCTTACTTAATTATACATTCAGGTTTAAAACTGCAATCCTGTATGACTATTTTCTGTACACAATCTTCATAAGGACTGTATATTTAACGCAATGCGTTTTCCTACCATCTGGCGATTCAGTTAATAGTATTTACCGTCTGCTCTAAACTACAAACTTTTCAATTTGTGTAGAATTTCTTACTTCTTGTTTGAATGGTCGCACACTAAAAATTCTATTGAAATAAAACCTATTACTCGGACCACTTTCATATCGCTGATGAATGCCTAGTCGCCACTGCCCTGTTACTTTTTAATATCGGCCACTTGATATTCGCTTGTGGTATCAAAGGATTCTAATGAGAGAAATGAATCTATGGTATATTAATATACGATCATTTGTATTGTGAGAAAACGAATTTCAGTTCAACTTCAACATTCGTTTTCACCACGCTGCGAGTAAAAGCATACCACGAACTAAAGCAATGAACGCAGTTACGTAATTAGTAATGAACTGTTATTTTTATGGTTTATGGATTCAATATTGAAAACTTTAAGTAAGAGTAGTAGTAAGAGTATTTATTATATAACTGCACTCAGTTGAATAATAATTAAAGTATAATATTAAATTTTTCAAAAATGCAGCGTCCTCGTTTATGTTTTGAGAAATAGGTCAAAATGTTGCTTTGGAATTGGCTCCATATTGTATAATTGTGTCTATTTCGCAATGAAGTGAGCAAGAACGACCAGTAAAACAATTGAAAGTCCCATTATTGATACGTAAATCTTGCTGTCTTGTTCTTAAATATAACCTAGTCTTCGTTCATTACTGACCGATGGGTAATTATTATTAACGAAATAATTTCTTTAACATTGTTTCAAAAACATTTTGCAAATCTGTATTAATAAATACATAATTTTAAGCTTTGACAGCAAAAGTATTATCAGTTAGTTTTAATAAACGATGCATAATTGTGGGATCTAAATAATGCACAAAAATATAATGTGACCTTTAAATATTAGAATAATATAAGTGACATTCTGAATTAATTATTTCAAATTTCATAATTTATATGAAACAGAAAAAGTACCGTAATTATCATTAAAAAAGGAAAGATAATGATTACAACTGATTAAAAAAGCAGAGTTCCGAGTATTTACAGGTTAAATGCCACTACTTTATTTTATTTACTATTTGAAATGGATAAAATTTTTCAAGCTCGAAAGTTATACAATTATTTCCCTACATAAAATCTTTGACTAATTTCAGTTGCTCGTAAAATATGTAAAATTTCCAAATAAGCCAAAACACTTTTGCAACGACGCGAATTTCGGTAAAACAGCGTCGTTCGCAAAATTATTAGAAATTATCTAGACGTTATTTCTACTCTGCTCGAGGAAAAAAAGTCTTGATTTTTCTGCAGTTTCGCGGCTCTATTCGTAATAGTTAGAAAAATATTACTAAAATATTAACATCTTAAATAATAAAAAGTTCCCCTCTTCACTATCTAAAACCGGCCGATTTGGGAAAATTTGAATTTTATCATCTCAGGCCAATCAAAAGCAGCAATTTCCCCTAACCCTCCGTGGATTGGCGGATATTTCTCATGGTGGCCGTTAAAATAGTCCAAAATCATCTACAATAGCGATATTCTAAATTTCATGGATTCGCCATGTCCTTTCATCCATTTGGATGACCTATCGATTCTTTTTTAATTATAGATGCCACTCAAAATCATTTCATTTCAAACTGATATTATCAAATGAAAAGTATAGGGAAAAATTTTCCAGTTCACACAATAAATTTAATACTCGAACGTTGTTTGAAATTCGACATTGTTTTTCAGTGAAGGGAGGTTTTGAATGCCTGTAATTACGAGTTAACGTAATACGTATTTTAACTGCATGTAACTGGTTCTGATTAGTCAGTCACTATTCCCTTCGCAGGAAACAATAAAATTTATTTATTTTTGCAAAATATTTTAAAATTCCGGACATTTTTGAACGTAATTTGTATACTTCTATATATATATGCAATTCGAAGATCAAGTAAATTTGTCCATAGATTCATAATTCCACAATCAAGCGAATATGTCCGTGTATAAACATAGTTAAAAGTTCGAATGAATATGTTCATTTATATACACAATTCCAAGATCAAGTGAATATGTCAATATATATTCATAACTCTACGTTTCGATATTTAATATAAGTCTCGTTTCATCCATTCCATTCATTAATTTAACTAAATCAAATCCATTATTTATAGCTAGTTTAAGTCTAATCTGGTTTAAGTCTATTTATTTCCGGTTTATACATATATGAAAAAAACTAGTTTCTAGTTTTTGAGAAAATAAAGTTTGAATACTCAATTTCTTAAAGTGAGTTTCAACAAAATGGAAGGTAGACTTAAAAAAAGGCATACTCGTGTGATTGAGAGCAATCATAATAATGATTATAAAAAGGAAATATTTGAAAAATTTATTTTAATTATTTTTTAATGCTGTTTTATTGTATTTAATAACAAAGCATTCGATTGCTTGTAGAATAATAATAAGAGAAAAATCAGAAATTAGTCGAAGTATTTTCTTTAACGAGATAGAAAAAAATTATTACTCGTTCTAGAAACATTCTTCATTCTTTTCTTCTTTCGGCGCCGAAATAATTATTAAGTAAGAAGAAAGTGTTTGCCTTGATCAATTAATTCAAGGAAAATAAGAAAGCTAATAAATGAATGTTTTTTTTCTGTTACTATTTGTCGAGTGCTAAACAGTAATTCATTTCTTTTGTTTTTATCAAGGAATATAATTAACAAAGCTAAACATACAAGATGCTTTTATTTTGACGGTATGAATAGTTCACTTAGTTTATTACAGTTATCTATTATAAACATCTGGTATAGTGTATTTCATCTGTTGAGTAATGGTCACCTTATATTTCATGTTATGTAATCATAGATTTACTAGGATATAACGCATTCATTAGTATTATTTTCACTTGTTTGCAAAGATGGCCAAAATTAGAATACAAAAGACATTTAAGTCCATAAAAAGAGTCGATTGGAAAATCAATAATTTATGTATTCTAAGATTAACAACGATTTTACCGGCAATTTTGGCATTTTTTTCTGAAAATTAACAACATTTGTACATTCGGCGTACTAAACAGAATAAATTGACGAAATTATAAAATATAGTGGATATATGAAAATAACTATTAATAGGAATCAATGACATAATATGACGTTGGATGACATCTTAATCGCTCGCTCTGGCAAAAAATTGATAGACGTCCATGTCAAAACAGTCTACTGTAACTTGCAGCGAGAACGCACAAAGCATCCGATACCTTAAAGAAATCGGAAACAGATTTATATTTTCTAAATGAATTAATTTTCGGCTTTAGTGTGTGCTCCTGTAAACTGTTCTCCGGCAAAATATCTCAATCAACGGGTCGTGAAAATCATTTTTACTTTCGTGATGTGCCTGCCGATGTGAACAATACGTCGTTGCCGATTTTGTGACAAAAACATTTCGACATGCGTAAGCGTCTTTTCAACGGAAGTGGTTAAGGTAATACAAAAATGGTAGCAACGAGGTGTCCTTTTAATCATACTATCTAAGACAGCTTATTCATTACACTTTTATTGTCCATCAGGTACAAAGACATGACGGACTCATGGGAGAAAATATACCAATAGGAATAATGACATAATACGGCACTGAATGATCTCTGGAGATTATTCAAAAGTAGCAGAAATGAGATCTACTTTTAACCTTGACATCTATGGCATTTTGTCCATCGCCTTATTTAGAATCCACCAGGCTCGAGGACATGGTGGATTCATAAAAGCAAACAAAACATCAACAGAAAATAAAGGCGTAATATGGCGCTAGATAGCCTTTGAAAGTTATTGAAGAGTGACAAAAATGAGATTTTTTTAATCATGCCATCTATGACATCTTGACCGGGGCCATATTTAGCGTCACCAGCCACAAAAAAAGATGGTGAATCCCTAGATGTGTAAATCAGACTGGAACAAGTGAGCTTTCGTTTAAGAAACCAAGACACTGTGTTCAAGTTAAAATGTCTCCCAGAGTTAAGAATTAAATGAATTATTGCTATCTATAAATTAAATTTGAAAGAATAAATTTCTTTATATAAAACTGAGAAACCTCGAGTCAAATATATGAATTTATATTATACATTTATCTTCGATATACTTTAATATTTATTCAATTTTAATGCATACTAAATTCAAAAGGATTACTGAATAAGCATGTGACATTTTATGTCTGACTGTCAAATGCATTCATTCTGTTACAGACATTTGTGGATTTCCTATCTACTTTAGATGGGATTTTGAGGAAGCTATTTTCTTTTCAGTCATGAATTTTTTACCAGAATGTCATCTTCAAACATATTACTCCCGAAAAAAGAAATTCAAACTTTTCAAGAAATTGTACGTGTTTGCTTGAGAAAGGAACTCCTTTATAGGGACACGTATAAAGAATTTGAATAGTTCCTTCATATCCATATCATATCTGCCTAGAAATTCAACATAAGAAGTCAAAGGAGACTTTTTATTTTTACTTCGACATGAAAAGGAAAGAAATAGATTGATTTGAATTTTCATTGAAAATATATCAAAAAAGCATTTTATGATTAAAATGAACGATTTTGATTTACACAATCATAAGGATAATAACTTCCAATAATTAATATATCCGGAAACTTTATATTTTTTAAATTCAGCTATACACCGACTTATGAACTCTTTCTTCAATATAACATTTGTTAAATAATAAAGTTCAAAAACATTTATTTTTTATTTTAATAATTTTACATCCATGTAAAAATACATCTACTTAGATAAAAACTTGTTAACAGCGAACAATTTTTTTTAAAAAAATTAAAAAACTTTTTCATCAAAGTAGCATTTTCTTAATTCGCAATGACTATAATAGACAGAAAATGAAATTACTTTTTTTTAAATATATAAACAAGAATTATGTGTTAAAAAGAAATTGTTAATCTTTCATTTAAAAAAATGAAACTTTTTTATGGTACCGTTTAAAAAATACATCAGTAGTGATATTTTTCGTAAAATTTTTTCCTGATTTTGTTATAGATTTTTGCCTCGAAATCAAGTTGAAGATAAATTCATTTAATTTTAGATAATCAGATACAGAGATCAAATAATTTTAATGAAATATGGATACATCATATAATACGATATGGGGACTTTATAGCCTTAAATAAAAAAGGGACAAATTTTACATGGCACTCTGCTTAATGGCAACCATTTTCAGTTGCAACACTCTCTGCAAATAGAAGCGGTTTTTTACCCTCAAATGCCTCTCTTAATTCTGGTGATGCAAGTGGGTGTACGATTTATAGTTGATTTTTTCGCAGGTAACGTAGAAACAGCGCATCAATTCTTGCATACATTTTTTTGGGCTATGCTAATATAGTGTATAAATAAGCGTTTGCATGCAGAAAAAGTAAAAAATATCGCAAAGGGTCGAAAAGTTAATTATGCAAGGAATGTTACAAAATTTCTTATAAAATGAATTAAAATAAAGAGTTTAAAGAAAAAAGATCCGAAAACGTAAATCTTCTTTTACTATTATCGAGCATATATATGTATAATGAATAATTGCAATCAATTAAAACCTATGGAAACCTGTCAAATGATTGAAAATGGAGCACTTGCTAAAACTACATATATGAGGAATGAAAATGATAAAAAGAAGTAAAAACTAGCAAAATTATAGTTTTGTCTAGTATTTCCTTTGTAAAGATTAAAAATGAAAATAACAAAATGAACCTATGCAAAAATAAATCAATGTCCTTCATCAGAAGGGACTCCCAAAAAATGCTTTTATAAAAACACAATATTTTTTTTATGTAGCCTATTTCTATTGCAATAACAACATAAAAAAAGTCACTAACTCGAAATCTCACACACTAAACCAAGAAACATAAAAAAAACAAGGTCATTTTAGTCATTTAGAGTGTCTAGTCCATCTTACACAACAACATAAAAAAGGCCATTACCCTGATAGTTAAGTCTGAGATCCCTAAATCAGGAATCTGTAAAAGTAGCCATTTGGGGGGGGGGGTGAAATTTTTTATATGACAGGCAAATTTAAATAACGTTCCTCCGACACATTATTTCGCAGTCACTACTTTTTTTTCCGGAAAAATCTTCATATAAGATGCAAACAAAAGACTAACAAGCAAAAACACTAACTCCTTTTCCGATGCTTTAACTTAACAGAAGCGTTTATCTAATGAAGTTTAAAGTAGAAAACTAATGAGGCGGATGTGAAAATGATTTGATAAACGACCCTTCACCTGGGACTTACTTTAAAGCTCACTTCCGTTGTCACCTTCCATCAAGATGAAAAATCCTCGGCAGCTTGTCGCAGATTTCGTTACAAATTTGCCTCATCCACGCGCGAAACAAGACAAAGGCAAATTTCCCTGTAAAAAGCACGCTTTCAGGCAAACGGGGCAGAAAATTCGGCATCATTATGGCGTCGTTCGCTTTTTCTTCTTTCAACGTTCAAAATGTCCATCATTGAAAGAAGATTGAACTTACTTCCACCTCGGAAATATGTCTCGTTTACGCATCTGTGCTTCTAAAGACGGATATTTTGAGAAGAGTATCGATTGGAGATATAGCAGTGTCCTTCAAAACATCACCACGGATATGAATATCAAAATACTTTTTTCCCCAGCTTGCATTCTTTCAGCAATAAAAATGTCATACTTTTCCTATGATTTAGTGAAAATTCTATTCGGGGATTTCACCCCAAAATATTTCTCTGGGTTTTATCAAATATTAATATATCAGAACTCTGCGCATACGATTTTGCTCTGGCGTCTTCTTCCTCTTTGGTGCTTTCGCACTTTCGGCAGTTATTTTTAGACACAGGAGAGGACTATTACGTTTGTTATGAGGGGAAAAAAGAAATAAAAGAGTTTTAAACTTTGGGAAGGAGTTCCGTTTTGCTTACGGTAGTTGTAAAAAAAAGTTGGGAATGAGGAAATAGATATGGTATGTTTAAAAGTTTAGACTGAGAAACATTCGGCTGAATTTTCGTCTGTTTGTACAGTAGAAAATTTAAACGTTTCGAAATCAGAAAATGTGTTTCAGGTAAGCAATAACGCGCTAAAATATTCGCTTTTTATGGAAGCAATAATTATGCAGCGGAGTTATTTTTAAAATATCCAAACATAAAGTGGTAGCCGCGATTAGAACAGTTCTAAGTCAAAAGCTGGAACTCAGTTTTTAGTTATGCTATATATATATTATTTTTGGAATCATTTCCTTTAAATTCAGAATTATTTTAAATCCTATATTAATCCTTTGACTGTTAAAAGGGTATACATATCCCTCGAATCTTTTAAAATTAAACAGTTCTTAGAAGCGTTTTTTCAGGGGTATTTAACTATCCCATTCTCTGGTTTAAAAATCATTTAGAAAAAATGTCTGAACAAATTTATCTTATTCAGAACCTATTCTCTTTAAATGCGCAGAAAATGGTTTTCAAATATTCAAAGTCAAACATAAAGGTATAAAAAGTCTAAAGTATTTTATATAAATAAAATTAAATAATTTTGTATAAATAAATTAATAAATTAAAACATATATGAACAAAACATTTTGACATTGGGATGTTGACGTTATTTTATATCTTAATCAAACGGCGAAAAACATGTTTGAACCAGAACTTCCCCTTTTTACGCTTCTATATTATATCGGCAAACCCTCCCCCCACTTTTTGCACACAAAAAAATAAATAAAGATGCAGTTTTCTTTATTTAGGAACAAGTTATTACTCGCACAACTTCTCAATACTGATTGGTTGGTTTGGCTATCCTATACCAAACGTAGGGGACTGTTCACTTTGAAAGTCAGGAATAATTTTTTTTTTGCATAAATATATTAAAATCTTGAGATTTTGTTACTTCTGGGCGAATTTTGGATATAAAATAATCAGGGAGTGCAACCCTACTGGAGAGGATCCACTGTTATGTGAATGAGAAGCTGCCGTATAAATAAAGCTCTCGAATATTTGGAATAAAAAGAAATGTTGTGCGATCAAGTTTCCTCCACTCCGATGACGGAACATACCTCCTAGTGTCATGTTCATTGAAACTGTTAGCACTCAACCGAAGTTCCTATTTACATGCTATCACAACAGCTATTATTCAACTTCCCCGAATCAGGGGAATATCGTCCAGGCAGCACAGAGGGATATCACAAATACGTGGAACAGAGATTACATAGTAAGTAAATCCTCATATCTCCCGAGGTTATAGCAATGATGTGGAATTGATATCCCCGATCTCCGCTGCATTGATGGGAAACATATCTACTATTGAAAGGGACTGGGAAGTGACCGATGATGGCCCTTAGGATTCTAGGCTCAATTACTAGTGATGTCATGACGATTACCCTTCAGACTATTACATATGTTCCGGTAGTGTGGGGATAACTTACTTGTGGTTACTAGAAATACGGATGAAGTATCAGTAGAATTTTTTCGTCTGATATCACTGGCATAAATGCTGCACTATTAAACTATCAAAATTTCCTTTTCTATGTGAAAAGAATTTGACTTTCTTTTATTCACCCAGTAGATAGTTTTATTTCTTGGGTTATTGTGTACATACCCATGTTTCATGGCTAGGTCTATATTTTTTATATCACAACCAGACTTAAAGTCAATGATAGAAATAAAAATAAGATATCTCTTGATCAAGCGGAACTAGATATTTTATCTTCCACTAAAATGAAAAAAAGAAAGTGATTTTCTTTTGTCTCTAGGAGGATTTTAGTTTTAAAATAACTTGCGATTTCATTCATCTGTAATCTAAATACAAGAAATCTTAGAAATACTCACACACGAAGAATAATAAAAGATTAAAATTAGAAAACTTTGAAGAAGATCTAAAAGCTATGAAGGAAGGAATTATTGTTTTCGACACACTGTAAGAAACAAAATCAGGCTGAAGATAACAATCAATATGCAGATAATCAAAGTTTATTTGCATCTTTGTAAGTATAAAAGAATCAGCAGATGGAAAAATAATGCGAAAATGCATAAAAGATCTCATAAAAGGACGAAGTCAGCTGCTTTTTACTGGGCCTTTGTTCGAAAAAGACACTCGTCTTCATGTGCGAATGACTGATCTGACGAGGTAATGTTAGTCACGTACAGTGATCTTCATGATCACTACTTCCAACAGTCGAGTACTTTGTTATCTATGTACATCTTCAAGATAAATCATATTTTTATGATTTCTGTTGCCTTGGATTTTGTTTTATCTGACTAAGTGCTACACGTGTAGCGTTGAGGAATTAAGGACTTTTTATCAAACCAAATAAAACCAGAGGGCGCATAAAATGAAGTTACAAAACATTTCTATCGATACTTTTCTTCACCATTTTGCATTTAAAGTAAAAACTTCAAATAAAGTATATAGAATGAATAAAAAATATATACTTTTGTATTTCAGAAAAAAAAAGCGGTTGATCATAAAGTAACTTTCCCTGTTTGGAGGCATCTGCAACTGAAAATAACGAGCGGTATTAAACCAAATATATACAAACTGTCCAAGCTATGGGGTGGTCATTAAGCAAACAAGAATTTTCCCAATTTTATCAACAAAAGATAAAATCACCATATTGAAAATGTAAAACTAATGCTGATTAATAACAAAATTCATTTCTGTATGTGCATTTTTAATCATTTGAAAATTAATGAAATTTTGCATAATCCATTTTCCGTGCATTCGTTATAGTTATTGATTTCAGTGTTGTCGTTCCGAAAGCACCGAAATCTCTACTATCGATGAATTTTGTTACTATTTTTATTTTCTCATATTCGAAGAATACAAAGAGAAAGAGCTGTAATCGGTACAAAATTCAACATCGCGATTTTGACGAATTTTTACGTTTCAGACTTCCATTAGTTCGAAAAGTATAATTTTAGCATTATGTCTGTCTGTCGGCCTGAATCACGGTAAATCAAAAACGCTTTGAGCTAGACGAATGAAATTCGGTATATAGACTTTACGCTAAATTTATATTTCTACCAAATTTTGAACGAAATTCAACTTGAGAAAGTCTGCCTGACTGTTCGATTACAAGTTATTATGCTAACTACAAAAAGAAGAGAGCTAAATGGATAAAAAATGCTACACAGATTTAACATCTGAAGTCGAGATAGTGATAAATTTGGAACTAAATCCACCAAGAGGTTGATCATCTGTCGGTGAGTACTTTTTCACGCATGCAAATGCTATAATTCAAAAACATAATTTTGATACCTGCTAACTTGTTATAACTTGCTTAGTAGTTTTAAAAACTAAAGTGTAGATTTTTAATAAATTTAGAGCCAAACCTGTCAAAGAATTGACTGTATTGTCGTACACTTTCTCATGCAAGAAAAAGCGATAACTCAAAAAATCAATGTCTTAAGTATTTGAAATTTGATATACGATTATTTGACTGTAGATGTAGTTTTCAGTCAAATGTTGGCTTTAATAGATAGGAAGAAAGGCTTTCAAAATACACACTCATTTTTCTTGGTATTTGCATCTCAAAATTAATCGTTAAAGACAGCACTCTAATACTCTATATTGTAACTGTTATTCACCAGTGGCATACCATTAATAATACACAAATACATTTGTTAGAGAATAGGCAAAAAATTTTAGGAAAACTACTGCAGCTGGTTTGTGATTATTTTTCGTAGAAGGCTTTTTGTGAGTCTTTTCCAGAATTTTTTTCCCTGGATTTTTTAGGGGGGGGGGGGAATTTATCTTTCCACGTCTTCGCAATCTGTATAAAAAATTTGGTTTCATTCGTTCATTAGTTTTAGCCACAGATAGATCCAAAAAAGGAAAGTCATTTTATGGTCTCACTTTATAGCATGAAAAAAGTCTTAAACAGAATATTCTATCAGAAAACAAATCTTTAAACGCCAGTAAAGTTTCCTAATTTTTGGATTCTATGGAACAAGTAACGTATGTAATAACTGTAGCTGTAACAATTTATTAGTTCTTATATACGTTTTTTTTTGGGGGGGGGATAATACGATGTAATAACAAAATGTAAGCAAAATATTTTTTTCTTATTATTTAGGCTTGCAAGATTTACATGCTGAAATATGCGACTTGAAGATTAGAAGATAAGAAGACAAACATCGACTTGTTTCAAGCAGAAGGCTAGTAATTCAGATTTGCATACGATGCTAAATATTGCCATTTAAAAGATAACAAAGAAAAAGTTTTTTCATTAAATACATTTATTGTTACTTTATTTATGCTTTATTTTCTACACAGCAACACAGATGTCGAGAAATCGAGATAGATTAATCCTAAAAGAAAGCATTTCTCTTCACGGTAATTTACCTTTTACATATGTGGAGCTCTGAGTAATGGGTATGAAAATTATACAGTTATTCTCTTTTCAATATACAACGAGTTTTTGAGTTTACAGATTTAATATGAGCTGGTAAATAAAAATACATTTTATTGGGTTTCATTAGAATTTTAGTAATATTTTTTTTATTTATAAGCTATTTTATATAAAGTTGAAATAATATAAAAAATAATTTTTTATTATATTATTTCAGAATTAATGAACTAAGAATTATATTATATATATATATGCATGTGTGTTTGTGTGTTTAAAATATTCTTTGAAGAAACATGCATGGAGTTCTTCAATGATTTGTTGTTGTTGTTTTTAATGGCACTTGCCATGGACAATCCAAGGGAGCGTCTCTTGTTTTAGTAGCGCCAACTAGGGCCAAGAGTACGTCTTAGCTACTCACGCATCACATTCGCTTGCACAACCCCTTTTTACAGGGGGGGCACATTCATACATCCCACAGAAAGAACAGATGAAGAACAACCATGCCCGAACCGGGATTCGAACCCAGGACGCCCAGATCATGGGGAAGACGCGCCATGCCATACCCCTATGCCAGGACGCCGGCTCAATGATTTGTATTCTTCACAATTTGAAGGAAGTATTCCAGATTTTTATATATTATAAAGACTTATTTTTAAGAGCCATGACAAGCTCAGTACAGAGAACAGAATAGAAGACAGAAAGCAGAAAAAGGAGATCATGAGAAATAATTTTGAAATTATATAGCTTTAGAAAGAAATTTATCGATATGAAGTTTTGGTTAAGAGGAGAAATAATAGTCCATGCAGCTCAGAAGTTAAAATTACAGTGAAGTCGTTTAAGTGACGAGGAAAGTTTTAGAACGTAAATACATTAAAACATTTACATACACACATTATTGAACATTTACACATTAAACATTTACATACACACATTATTGAACATTTACACATTAAACATTTACATACACACATTATTGAACATTTACACATTAAACATTTACATACACACATTATTGAACATTTACACATTAAACATTTACATACACACATTATTGAACATTTACACATTAAACATTTACATACACACATTGTTCTACATACCAAAAAAAGATGCTAGGGATTATTAAAATAATTGTAGTTCCTAAAAAAGATCCGCACATTTCTCAAGTAATTTACATTCTTATTTCTTTCATTTCAAGATCAATTTCTTCTTTTCTGTTGACTAGTATTTGGATTTATCACTTCATTCCGTGAACTGCAAACTGTCGGAATCATTTCTGTCTCGAGTTCACTCCTGGCTGTCATAGTTTTGCATATAAATAGCAATTGAATTCACGAACTCTGCATGCGAACAGTGCACATGATTTTCCATAGAAAAAAAGGTCAGTCGAGGTTGGAGGGTTCAAAATTAAACATCTCACAAAACCTAGCATTTGGAGACTTCTAGACTTCACATTAATCTTGATTATTTTATTTAAGATCAGTGTTTTTTAAAGTTTCATTTCAAAGTAAATAATTTAATCGGTTGCTTAAAACATTTTTTAACGCAATTAATTTCCAAATATTATTTGAGTAAGATTTTGAGTATTTTCTGAGAGAACGTAAACTTGAATAATTAAATCTTGAAGTGAAACGTCATATCATACAATTCAATGGATATCGTATGATGAAATGGACATTATTTCCGAAATAAAAGATGCGTTTTTGAGAATGAGATGTTTCTTACCTACGTCACAGCTCTTTTTATCCACTAAAAGTTTATAACCTTCTTGACAGAGACATTTGTATGATCCAGGTATATTTTCGCAGATTTGGTCACATCCTCCATTATTAACTTCGCATTCATCATTATCTGAAAATAAAATAGATATAAATTAGACAAACTAGAATTTAGAAAGATAAAAGGGTTCACTATGAAATAGAATAGATATCGACCAAAGGACTTCAAAAATATTTAATAAATCCACTGGTTTTACGTCTTTATGAAATTTGCATAGATATGTAAATGAAGACGGTAAATGCGCTGTTTTTTCTGTGTCTAATTAGACCTTACCTCCTGTTTTGGATGTTTTCATTCAATTTAAAACCCATAGAACATTTGAAATGTTAATTGATTGTTGTTTGTACATTTGTTTTGTTTTGTTTGCACAGTTGTTTTTGTACATTTATGAATAACTTAATTCCAGATCAAAAGTTTAAAAATGCGATGCATGAGCTACATTCGGGTATTTCAGGGGTTAAAATTCTACTTTAAGGGAAGAGTTTGTTGACTGATTGATTGGCTTAGTGTCTTGTTTTGTATCAACATTATGACTGTTAGGAGACGGATCACGCCATTTTGATTAACTTTCTATCAGTGAGGACAACGCCCTCTGCCAGTCCACTCATTCTAATCTTCCATATCACACTTGTGAATAAACAATTAAATCCGATAGAATTTAACCGGCAGCAACTTTTTTTTTTGAAATAGATAAGAGATCTCGGGAATTTCATCCAAGAACGACAACCAAGACGGGATTCCCTCTCCAAACATCTACTCGTGCTACTAGTATGATTTTATTTCAACCTCTGACATTCCAATATTATTGCGAATATTCAGTAGAAATGGGATTCGATTAAATGAGTCAACTTCCCGCACTTGAATTCGGGGCTTTGAAGAAATCAGAATGCTATAAGTTTTGTTTAGTTTGAATTTTCTCTCGTTTCTCTCCCAATCAGGGTTATTTCAGGGTGGACCTCAGCCAATTTGGGCAGACGTTATTTTTCCGGCTGATTGACACCAAAATTTGACAAAAATTAAAATTGCAATCACAAGATAACATACCAAACTTCACTGATCTAAGTTATTCCATTTAAATGCCTGCCAAAGTACAGACTGACAGACGGTCAAATGTTTGACGGATTTGTTTCAAAATTTGTTAATTATCTACATTTTAGATGTTAAACCTATGTACTAAATCTTGTCGACCTAACTATTTTCACCGAAGTGCCAAATCTTATCTATCTAGTTATAATTCGTTTTGTAATGTAGTTATCTATTCACTTGCACTCGGACAAACAGAGAGAAACTTCCTGCGAATGGATTTCGTTTGAAATTTGATAGAAATATAAATTTGCTCGTAATTTTATATACTAAATTTTAGCAGAGTAGCTGAAAGTGTTTTTGAATTATCGTGTTCACAGAGTGACCAAGAGGTAGACAAAATGACGAAAACGGTTTTTTCGGACTCAGCATGATCTGAAAAGTGGCGATTCGTCAAAATCTCGAATTTCAGTTTTCTGAAAGTTAGAATATTCGTATTATTTCGTATATGAGAATATTAGATTATTCCTTCGTATATTAGAATCGTATATCGTATATTAGAATATTCCTTTATTTCGTATATGAGAAAGTAAAAAATTAAATCGATTTCTGAAGTTCGAATTAAAACCGAATTTCCTTTTTTATATATATTTTACTTCACGCTATCTTAATATTTTTATTGGCTATTTAATTGATTAAGGGCCGTGATATTCTTTTTTTGCATGATTTTTCATAAATTTGGATATACGTGGATTAAATATCGTTACTATGTTCCGATATTGGAAACCGAAAATTCAATTTTTCATATAGAAAAAAAAAGAAGCCAAATAAATTAATCATGCTGCTGGTGCTCTTATTTTCTTTTTTATATTGAAATAAATTTTGAAAACACTATAACTTAAATAAAGCTTGTATGGAAATAAACATATTTTAAAATATCAACGAAGCCTTGGTAAATAAATATATAAAAACTGAGCGATTAAATTAAGTTAATAAATGAAACAAAAATTAGGAATAAATAAATTCCATAAATGAATTCAACAAAATTACTCTTTTTCGAACCTAATAGAATTTGGGATTTACTTTATCTTTTTTAACCCTTTCTAAAGCCATGGGAAGAATGCTTCCCACCAAATTCTTCAATCTTTGTATGAAGTTGTGTAGGTTGACGTGAGATTTGAAAATTTTTTCAATAAAACAAAAACTTAGATGCTTCAGTTCCTTATCTCACACAAAATGGTGTGACTTGGTTTGCTACTTAATTATTAATTAACCAAACTAATTAATCAAATTAAATTTATCAAATAAACTAAATGGATCACGTTTCTTAAGCTAATTTCAATCCTAAAAATATCTTAATATACCATGACTAGAAAAAAATGACCTTTTAAAGGGTTAAGGCAGAACGAAATATGCTTACCAACAAATTAATTTTTAAATGGCCATTGTAAACTATTTTACCATCTCTCGTTAGAGCTTTTATCTCTTCGTAAGTTGAAAAACTATTAAAGTTATTAATAAATACTTTAACCACATAATATGGTCTATGCAATCATGTTAATTACTTTTACTATTTAGAGACAGTAACGTGTTAATATCTTAAGCTGAAAAGAAAGTTGTCATAAGTGCCTGTCAAATTTTTGACAATAATAATATAGTTTGTATCATTATAAGGAAACAAACTATCTTATATTTGTATCATTATAATGATACAAAGTATCTTTCTATCGATGCTTTGTATCATTTATTGCTTTTCAACTAAATTCTGTATTTATGTTTTGTATTTGGCGTTAATTTAATTTAATCTCATTTACTCAACCTCCGGATAAAAACAAATTCAAATATCTGAGAAAAGAAGATAGATTTGTTAATTTGCATAGACTTAGGATATTACATGAAATGGAAGTTGTGGCAGTTTCAGAATGTACTTAAGATGCTTTAATGTGCAATCTTTTTTTCGAAGGGAGGCTAATACACATATATGTCGCAGGAACTTAAATCCCCCATACGTCCAGATTTAACAACAGCGCTAAGATTTTTTTTTCTTTCTAAATAACAATTTAATTTTTTGGTGAAGAAAAATCTTAGTGCTCTAATGGTCCGATTTCATTACACCGAATTGATCACCAGAAAAAAAAGTTCTAGCATACAATATTCTGCAAGGAAAAGACCATAGAAACCGTTATAAAATAAAAAATACAAAATGGTTCATGCTCCATTTCTTTTCCATCACTGACTAAAATGAAAATACTGTTGACCGCTCTTCAAAAAGTTTCCCAGTTGGAGTACCATGAATTTGGAAAGGGAATGTGGTCTAAATATTATACTCGTCATTTGATCACAGTTCAAAGTCGCTTCCTAAATTACACACATGTTGCTTCAGTGTAGAACTATAATTGCCTCCAGTATATAATTAGTTGGCATTTTTGGGTTTGGAAAGATATTGTCGCATTCATTCAACGGGAGAGTCTCTGTAAAATTTGAGATGCTTATGGATTCTACTTAATTTATGCACCGAATTACAACATCTATGAGAGGCTTAATTTTTAGTTTATTACTTTAAAAATAAGGTTAATCGATGCACGAATCAAATTCAGGTATCTAGTTAAGAGGTTAACTAATCTAAACCAAAACAAAGCCTAAAAAAGAAAATGAAAACCTGGCGTATCAATATTCAGTCTTTGAAAAATCAACGATATTCAGAACTCTAATTTATATTCTATGAACAACTAGAGAAAATGCGCTTAAATACAAATATTATCCATTAAGAAAATGTAAAAAAAACTTTAATTGTTTCAAAAAATAAAGTTGTGAAAATAAAAAAGAATTTCGTTCAATAACTTAAATGGTCTGGGGCTATACATTATAAATCTATTCCTAATTTTTCCCCCTGAACTTTTTCACCTTATTTTTATCCACGCGCTGAACTGTATGGAGTCCGAGTTCATCAGCAATGACTTGAACTAAAGTCGTGGTGCGATCCTTTAAAAAGGAAATTGAACGAAACCTTACACATAGAAGCTCTTTCGCAGAATGAAAAAAAATCCACAATAAAAGTTGAGACGTTATTTGCATTAGAAACGGTGCTTAGGCAAGAAGCCAAAGCATTTTCTAAGTGAATTTCGGCCAACAATTCTGGAAGACGGAAATACTGCTTTAGTCGTGAAGTTCGCAGTTTAGATTTTCCGAACGAATCTTTTATTTTCTTCGATGTCACTGAACTTGAGTCCCAGATTTCTATAGAGGTTTTGTGTTTATTGTTTGAAGTATTTTCGAAGCAATAACAACCAGGCAGATAAACAATTTCTACTAGGTGGTTATACAAATCGACATTAATCTATACGTTTAAAGTAACTAGAGAAACCAAAGAACCGATTTTTAAACCCCAACTACTGGTAGGATTTTGCGGATTTCTGCTTTATATAAAAGATCATGAACTCCAGGCATGTCATTAATGTTTCCTGTCCATTCATTTTTAAGAAAAACCTAAAAAAACGCTACTTTATTAGACATTCTTTACGAGGATGAAACTCCGACAAAGTTGTCAAGTCATAATCACTTCACAGATTTCACAAATTTTTAATTCTTATGATATATCACTACCTTTAGATACATCATCAGTTATTGCCTGTCTTTAATACTATCAATTTTTCAGAGAAATCATAGAACATTCCCTGTACATTCTCTATGGTGGTATGGTGGTGAACATTTTTGTTTCTTTGCGAATATGTGTACACACAAAAAGAATTTCGCTACAAGTTTGCAAAGGTAGCGCATTCTAGTGTCTAATCCATTAGGTTTGGTATGATCAGGTGATGATGGGCCGCGGTGGCCTGATGGTAAGGTCTCGGCTTCGGAACCGGAGGGTTTTCAGGTTCGAGACCCGATTCCACCGAAGAACCGTCATGTAAGGTGGTCTGTTGCACGTTAAATCCGTCATGACCAAACGTCCTCTCGCTGGTGTGGTGCGGTGTGGAGAGGGGGGTGCCAGCTCAGGTGTCGTCCTCGTCATCTGACCGCGGTTCAAAATTACGAGGTCCGTCCCAAAATAGCCCCTAGTGTTGCTTCAAACGGGACGTTAATATAACTAAACCAAACTAAACCATGATCAGGTGATGGGAAGGGGAAGGATTACATTCTGTTATTACTGCTGAAAATAAGTGAAGAATTGGTTAGTCCCTGGGAGGAAGAGATGATTACGATACATGAATTTAACTATATTACGAATTATCTGCCTTGAGAATTTAATAAAATAAAAGTTAACTTTTTCAATTATTCTTGGAAGAATTTTATCTTTAGCTATTTGATATGTCAAAACACAATAAGGATACACGCTGTAGCGTATGATTTTTGTAAACATTAAACAATTCAATTTCGAGATTTTGATGAATCGCCACGTTTTAGACTTCCAAGATTTCGATAAAAACATTTTTGGTGTTAAGTCTGTTTTTGAACATGATAACTCAAAAGTGCTAGATGAATGAAATTGGTATTGGTTATTACACCAAACTTGTAGATTTTAATCAAATTTTGGACCACATACACAAAAGAGAAGAAGTCTGTACGTTATTAAGCACGCGAATAAGATAATTCAGAAGTTATTCACAGTGATTTAGATATATAGAATTTAGAATTTGGTTTTGTGACCAAATTTATAGATATGCTTCAAATATTTGAACAAGTCGGGCGACGTCATCATTGTCTGTCGGTCTATCTATTCACGTGTTTGCGAAAGCATAGTTTAAATTCATATTGTGATAGTTTACGGAAGTTGAAAAGATAAAACTTCTGCTGGTTTAGAATAATCTAAATATGAATTCTTTAATTTTAACGTTTAAGAAAGTATGAAAAATTTGAAAAACATTTTGAACACACATTAAAAAAACTGATAGAATTTATTTAACTGAAAAATGGATTAAAAACGTTGAAGTGTTTGATATAATGATCCTTTTAATAAGGGAATTTATTTAAAAAAACAGATTAGAGGTATCCTTTGCTCTTGAAAAAGTAAGTAAATGAATAATTATTTATTGGGTCTAAGGACTCATTTTAGTATTTCAAGATGTAAAAAATATTTTATAATTAATTTTTTCCAAAAAGTTAAACTGCGGCTCTTCACATTCTTTTTTCTTCACATAAAGACCGATATGTAATGTGTCATATTCAAGAAAAATAGTGTCAGTTTGTATTAGAGTATGTAAAAAACAAACAAACAAACAACAACAACAACAAAAAAAAAAAAAAACAGCGGGGTGTTCCCTCCGAAACTTTCTAGCACTAATAAAGGTATCATTCTCTCTCCACCCACAAAAAATTGTAGACCTGGGGCAAACCCGTGAATGCCACAAGTGCTCAGAATTTTATTTTCACAGTCCCACACATGAAAATTGTATGCTGCGCAGCATAATGAAGAAAACCGGTACTTATGAAATAATTGTCTGGCACTGGAGAGCAATGTTTATGAAATATAGATTTTAACGTTAATCTGGAGTTTTTATTGAATTTAGCATCGATATTTCGCGATTAATCATTGGCATGCGGTTAATACGCAAGTACCAGCAAACCTAATATAATAGTACCAGTAAACCTAGTATTTAATATAATAGTACCAGCAATAGTACCTAATATAATAGCAAACCTAATATAATACTACCAGCAAACCTAGTACCTAATATAATAGTACCAGCAATAGTACCTAATACAATAGCAAACCTAATATAACCCTTTGGCAGCCTGTCAAAGAGTTTTCAGTATTTGGTAGAATATTTGGTTCAATATTTGGTAAGTATTCACAATTTAGATACTAAACCTGAATACCAAATTTTATCTATTTAGCCATTTACATTTTGTAGTTATCGAGCAAACTTGAACTCGAAGAGATCCTTCAATCGAGTTTACTATCGTTTTTATCAAGTTTACTATCCAGTAAACTTGAACTCCAGGCACACAGATTTACTAGACAGAATATAGATCTTTGATGTTAATCTGGCATTTTTACTGAATATAGCAAGAGATGTTTGACGATTAATCGCTGGAATATATTAATACAGAATTACAAAACAAAACGCGCATTTTCGACGTCTTTATTTTACACCAATTAAAACCAAAATTTGACACAGAACTACAATTGTAGTCATAAATTCACATATCAAATTTCATATATTTAAGTCATTGTGTTTTTGAGTTATAGCGCTTACATGCTTATGAAAAAACATACCGTCAGATGGTCAATGTCTCGGCAGATTTGGTTTCAAATTTGATACTTATCTACTCCTCAGAATTTAAATCTGTGTACCACATCTTCTCAGTCTAGGTCTCTTAATTTGTAATTACAGTGTAAAATTATATTCGAGCAGTCAGACAAACATACAACCTCTGAATAGATTTAGTTTAAACTTTGACAAAAATTTAGAAATTTGGAGTAGGCCAAATTCCTTCGTCTAGTTCAAAGGGTGTTTTTTTGTTATTGTGCTCATAAACAGATAGACAAAATGTCAAAATGTGTTTTTCAGATTGAAGGAGGTCTGGAACGTGGAGATTTATCAAAATTTCGAGTTAGAATTTTTTGATCACAAAAATACTTTTTTTTGTTTATATCCTACATATACGCAAAAAAAAAAAAAAAAAAAATGAAAGGACAAATCAGGAAAGTGATTTGTTAATGTGTGAAATAATTCCATATAACAGTTTTAAAGAAATACATTCACTAAAACAATTTGTAGATGGCTCCATATATCGAAGAAATTAAACCTAGATAATTCACATTGGTATAGGCTAAAGTTTTAACTTTCTGATAATTTCGTAGAAGTGAATGATAAGCAACTATTTTCAGAGCGACGGAAGATGACGTCACTGTTATAGCATTCAAATTTATAAGCCACTCTACTATGCATCTATTTCTATCATTAATTGTTTGAAATTTTTATGCATTTTAAAGTAATATTTAACTGATTCATTGAGTAAGAAAAGATGGAACAAAATGAAAATAGTGTATTTATGTTATAGCGTATTTATTAGTGTTGTGCAGTTTCCATGCGCTAAATAACATCTGCGTTAATCAGAAAAGCAATACTTCCATGCATCTATACTCAATAGACTTAATAAATCGTTTGGCTGTTTGCAGATCATCAAAATGTTTACTCTCCGTGAATACGTCAGATGAAATATTTGTTTCGTAATATGTTCATTTGATTTCTGAAAATTTTACCTTTTAGTAATTAAGTAGTTAATCCTAATGAGAATGTAAATGAGTATTATATAAGGAAAATTCAAGTTGTGATGCATCAAAACTGAAATAAAACAGAAAATGGATTAACGTAATCTGATGCGTGTATTTATAAGATATCGCAAATGGAGAATTAAATTATTAGGTTTTATTGTATCCGACTTGGTTCAAAATGACGAGATCCATCCCAACATACCTTGTTTGGTTTCAAAGTTTTCAAGCTTGGAAGCTGTACGAGGTATATTGCAACAAATGAAATCGCATAAAACGAAGAATATGACAAGAATGAAAGATTTCTCGCATTTTGAGAATGCTCGAAATACCCGATACTAGTGTGTGTATATTATATATATATATATATATATATATATATATATATATATATATATATATATACAAAAAAGAGAGGAAAAATAGACTTTACCCCCAAAATGAATTTTTCCAACTCCGAGAGGTCGGTCTAAAATAGCACTCGGGGTCGAACTATTTGACTTTTATAGTAATTTTTGTATGTGTACTTCGTATAGGAGGATGCCAAAAAGCCTAGAAAATTGATTTCCGCATCCGATTTATCCACGGACGAAGTCCCACTGATTAACCCGAACTTCATGTACCATCAAGACTCTTCATCCAGCAGTCCATTAAGCCTCTTCTGCAAGCCATTGCAGATCACTGCATTTCCCTTAACGAAATTATCTGCGGAGAAACTGCCTTCCACAAAATGGGTTGCGTGATTCGGTTTGATTATTCCCCCTGCGTATTTCTGTTGGATTATGCTATTTAGAAATACATGAAAATAATCTCTTACGTCATTTAGCTTTCAAAAATCAGATAGAATAAGTACTTTAGATTTCCGGAAGTATTTTGTCGTTGTTATTTTAGGTAACAAATTATTTATTACGCAGGAGAGTTTCATTTCAGTTGCCATTTTGGGTTCTGAAAATAGTTCGTTAAATTATTTCGAAGGTATATTAAATAAAAACCCTGCGCCTTACCTTGCAGGGCTACAAATATGCCAAGAATTTGTCTTTTGCGAGAATAATTTATAAATATTGAATCTGTCAAGAATATATACTATGTTGCATTCAGTAGACTTCTGTTAAGCTCAGTTATATAAGTTTAATTATATTTACGTTACATTTCGAAACAACACAAGGGCTATTTTGGCAAGGTCTTGTCAGTTTCAACTGTGGTTAGATGACAATGATGGCAGTAAGCCCAATAATCGTTTCCTCAACCCTCCGCGCTACACAGGAGTCGAATGTTTGACCCCTAATATCAGTAATAATATGCACTCTTGGAACATCCGTAGAATCGGGTTTTGAACATGGAACTCTTCGGAATTGAAGCCGAGACACAGCCACCAAGTCAGTACTGCTTCA
Organism: Argiope bruennichi; assembly: GCF_947563725.1. Taxonomy (NCBI): domain Eukaryota; kingdom Metazoa; phylum Arthropoda; class Arachnida; order Araneae; family Araneidae; genus Argiope; species Argiope bruennichi. The sequence goes on along the minus strand of NC_079163.1, from coordinate 103,211,534 downwards.
TAACGTTTCGGAAGAATTATAAGAGAAAATAAAAAGCTTTGATGTTATTAAATGTCTGACTCGCGTGAAATGCAGAATTTGATATTTTGATCAGTAATTAAGTCAAATTTGGAACTAACTTTAAAAACAAAAATCACTTAGATGAGCTTTAATAACTCCCTTTTATTCTTTGCGATCATATTTGGATTGACATAACAATAAATTATATATATTAACATATGCTTATTTTCAATGCCATTTAATTAAAAAGGTTTGATCAATACAAGCTATTGATGCCTTGAACAATTTTTTTTATGAAAAGCAATTAAAAAATATTAGGATTTCGACTGAATCGGTAATTCAGTTTTTTAAAAAAAACTTACATTCGGATCATTCAAACAAATTTTTGTAACACAAAGCCATTTATTGAAATATTCAGACCTGGAACATTTCCTGATACGAACACAATGTTGGCACCAATTTTCTAAATTTTTTCCATACTGTACTATATAAATACTAGCAAACCTGCTACTTAAGAAAATGAAACACTTAAGAAAAGTGTTGAAAGAAATTTGTAGAAGGTATGGAAGAATCAATTATATAGGTATATGATATAAAAATATAATCGGAATTTTTTTGAAATATAAATACAAACTTTTATTTTAAATTGAGTACAAGCACTACATTGTTTTAATCTTATAATGAATAGTTGGCTACTTTTATTTTTAACGCCTAGTTTTGTTGAAAAATTTGAAAATGTTTTATTGTGACATTAATTCTGCGTGAGTTATTAAATTTTTTTTCGATAAAGTCAAAAAATAACTTTGCAGCGGGGTGGAGGCGTTAGACATTTGTTATATTAGGCCTTATGGTGAGAGGTTCACAAATTCGATTGAGGATTCCAATGAAAATTCGAAACATTATTAAATAATTCAAAAGAGTTTCTACGACCTACACTTGCACCCGCACAAAATTTGAATGGTCGCCTACTATGTATCATATACATGTCTTGAGCCTCATGCAGAAATTGTCCTCTTCACGGTGCGCTCCGCAAAGCGAAATCTCCCAACATCCTTATAGAAGCAGAGCCATCAACTGGTTCTAATTATCCCTATGCTCTTCCAGGGAAGTCAAAATTTTATGATCTCATCTTCGTAATCTAAGTGCCCTCCCTCAGGGCAAGCTTATAAGGTAATCACAAAGGAAATCTGAAACAGACCGTACAAGTAGGCAAGCTTAAATTACTGAGAGGTAACCATAGCAAGACAACACTGAGAGCTCTGCAAAATAGATCTATCGCTGTGAGCCTCGTGAAAGGAGCTCACAGTGAAGTAATGCATCCCGTCATCGAAAATAAAGCCTTTAATAAGCTTGATATTTCGGAATAGACACCAGGAAATCATTTATTCATGAGAACAAATGAAGATAGATCCTACTGAAAGCGCCTTGTGTCAAGCCTATGCAGACGAAGCACGTAAGCAGTGATAAGATTCTTTAACTATAATATCATTACTATACCAGGGAACAAGAACCTGCTTTCTTACAAGGTCGCTTCTTATCCTCAACTGGAGGAGGTTTCCCGAGAAGGAAATCTTATGAAGAAACTACAAAGAACAATTCCATCCCATTTTTCAATGTACGGTAAATAACTTTATGATACAAGTTCATAATGCTGAACCGAAATTCAGAGCCGATTAATTGTTATTCTAAGGATTTTAATATCAAATTTGTTTTGTAACATGATTTATTCAATCAAAATTAATCAATAACTAAGTTATTAAACAGATGAGGAATTAAGAATATATAAAGGCTAACAATATTAAAACACGGCAAAAATATATTTTCTGAAACAGATAAATATGTTCAAAATTTAATCTGGTCTTTTTCAACTAATCAAACTTTGATATGAGTTTTTTTTTCAATTTTTACAATAGTCGGTTAAATGAACCAAGAAATTAATTCTGAAGAAGTCATTAGATAAGTAGTGGAGATTTGTTTTAATTCTCTAAGCAAACTAACAGCAGAAATTTTTCAGAATTTCTGCTAAAAAAATGAGAAAAATATTATGTTCAAAACAAACTGCTTCAAATTTAGAATTTAATGTGACAATCGAAGATAATTTTTGAAAAGTAATATTAAATTGGGTACAGAAAGTCTCAAGTTTAATTTATTCAACTAACAGGTTTCTTTTAGCATATAACAATCAAGCTTATTAAAATTTAAAATAAGCAGCCTCATGCTTTTTTTACTTCTTTTAAGAACAAACTTTTACTTAATCAAAATGCCGAAGTTTTTTCTTTGTTTATAAACTAAGCAATGCTTCTAAGAGCCATCGCTAAATTTAAAATTTCTAACTTTGGCTAATGGCGTTTCAGTGTTATACCATTTTTGTTTTTACTAAGCGCATGCTAATGACAACTTAAAAACAAAGATAGGAGTTTTCCATTTACTTGAGTGAAAATAGTCACAATATCTTTAAAATACAATTTTTTTTAAAGAAGTTAAAAGTCTCCAAAGGAGAGATCTGGTGCTCTTCAAAACAATAGGTAAAAAGATTTTGCGTTTCATATAGTAGTAGCAGTATGTAGATATATTTTACGCGTCACTCTGTGTTATTACATATTTTTTTTAATTAAAAAAATATTCGCTATTTAAATGTTGTATTAAATTATTTTTAAAGAAAATTTGAACAAAAAAAGAACATTTTTATAAAAAATGTTTTAATTTTTACACAAAGTTTAGAATGATTTTCATTTATCATTTAAATTCCCGTATTTATTACATTTAATTATTTTAAGTAATAATTATAAATTTTTTATAATATTAACAGTCAATTTATGGTTTGGTTTTTATTAATTAATAATAATACAATATTTTATTTTGAAGCTAATCGAGTTATATTAAGATAGTTTGAAATGCAATGATATGGTAAAGATTACAACCAAGAAATATATACATATTTATGAAAATTAAAGCATTGGTGTAAACTTACATTTTCCATACTATTAGTCAATAAATTTTAGTTTAATTACAATAGTTTTGTTAATTCAGTTTCATTGCAATAATGTCTTAGTTTAATTATACAAACGTTTTCGAAGTCACACAAGAGCTATTATGGGACAGACAACCATTTTTAAGATGCAGTCAGAGAGCGACACTTAAGCTGGCATACCTTTCTTTCAACTTCCACAAAACGGTACTTTTGATTTTCGATACCAAAATCAATGGCGGATCCTCGACGAAATCGGGATTTAAACCTAGAGCTATCTGGTTCGAAAGCCGAAATCCTACCATCAGGCTACTGTGCTTGTATTCTTTTCTAAAATGGATATTTCAATAGAAAGCCCTAAAAACTTCTTTATTGTCAGCAATTTTCAACAAGTTTGATAGCTTGTATTAGATATATCATATACTTTTGAAAGATGTGTAAAAGAATATGGCACTTTGAGTTAAATTATATATAAATTTGTGCGAATATAGAAAAAGTATATTTTAAGAATATATTACAGAAGACGATTAAAAAGTTCTGAAGACCAGGGAGAGGTACAGTAATGAAATATTTTAACATCCAAATTTGAGAATTATTTTCTTCAACTATCTATTTGAATATGACCCAATTTTATTTTTAGATTCCATAATCTATCTTCTTAGAATGCACACAGGATGTCTTCATAATGCATCGTTATGATTCTTTAAGTAGTTTTAAACGATATCTCTCATTTTTCATCAAACAGAAAAAAAAAAAAAAATGCAAGAAGTCAAATTTTGCTTTAGAATGCTGGTCCATTAATTTTCGGTTTATTCTTTAGGAAACTTTAAATTCGGCACGACAAAAGTTCACCATCTTTGATATTTTCTTGTAGAGCCAATAAAATACATCAATATCCAAATTTGTGTCAAAATTGCTTTTCTACTCTTCTTTAGTAAAGAAGTGTTTTCTAAAATATTGGAGTAGCTAGCTATAAAGACTAGGTCATTAGCTTAAAGTAAATCTTTTATGGTTGAAGAATACTAAAAATGTAATTGATATTGAAAGCACAGAAGTAGAATTATGTTTTGTCGTTTCATTCATATCATGAAATTTCTTTGCGAAATAACTATTTCATTTATATGCCTCTATCAATTCCGATACATTTCTTAGTTTCTGCTGAGGTTTGAAGTATCCAAATTATCATAGCTTATATATTGATGCATAAAAATGACCCTTCCCAAATATTTTGTGAATACAAATTCCGTAATTCACATACGAATACATATTAGTTGATGTTCCAGTTTGGAGATAAGTCATCTGAACATTTTTCGCTACCATGTATACTTTCTAGTCAGTTTTTTTCTGAATAATATTTTCTAAAATTTCAGAGAAAAAAAAGCCCAAATTTCTCAATTTCAAGCTCAAAAAACACATATTTACAATCCGTGTGGTAGTTTTCGCGAACATTTTTTTTCGGTAATTTATTTTTATATGCAAAATAAGCAATGGTTTGAAAATATTCCTCACTTAAACCAATATCTTATTTTAAAATACTATAATACTCAAAAATATTAAATGATAAGCTTCCATAAAACTATTTAGTAAGTTGAACCACTAAAATGTTTATTTGCCTAAAGACGGGAAAACAACCTTTTTTAGACGAATTTTGTTCTTGCTGACAAAATCCTGAATCAAGATATTAAAAAAAAAAAATGCTCTATTTTTAAGAAAATGCAAAGAAAATCTTGACATTTAAAGATAAGTTTTTAACAAAAAAAAACAGCATATACAAAATTTAGCAACTTACAAAAGTGTAAAGGGACACCTAATTCAAATTCAATAAACAGTAGTTCAGATGCCATATTTGAGATCTACTAAATTAACTTAAGAAAAAGAGAAAAAAAATTCCCATTAAATCTAGACTTAAGAGCCATTAAATTAACAGAATGAAGGGAAATCTTGATCTTTACATATCCCATATAAAGAAATCTTAATAAATTAAACTTAAAATGAATCGTAGAAGACTTATTTATGACACTGCATTCAAACCGTTCTATTCAGGCCGCTTTGAGTTGTGAATGGGCTCAAACATATTTTATCCATATATGTAGAGTAGTATATCATGCATTTGTAAGTTTCTAAAACGAATCTAAAGAGTTTCTGTAAATTCAATAAAAACTAAGCTAATTTTTTAAAAAACAAATAATGTTTTATAAGGCAACTATCAATTAGTATTGAGTTTACTTATTTATAGTTCATCCTTAGATTCTAAATACTTACGATTCATTTACTAAAATTTAATATAACAATATGTAACAAGGATTTAGTTAATATTCAGTTTTTTAAAACAACCGGAAAAATTTCGGACGTTGAAACAGAATTTTGCACAATGCCTTCAAATTTTAAATATTTGTGTTGGAAATTTTATTTGTTTTCGTAAAGTTTTACGATAAATATAGATTATCTATGCAAATAGAGACAATTAAGGTCCAGCAGGATTTCTATTCGAAGGAAGAATTCGGCGAAGTTGGATGTATGGAGTTTATAAACATTTGCTGGTTAAGACTGGAAACTTTGGAAAACTAATATATAAAATTGTTTCCGCATTTGGGAGCACTTACTGGAAGTTATTTATTCTTTTGCAGCAGTGACTCGCCAACTTAGAAATCAGAAGTGATAAAATATGAATATTTCAAAACCTGGAATACTGAAGATCTTTCTAATGGCTCAAAACAAGCAGTTTTTTAATCTTTCATGCAGTTCCTACATTCATTGCCAGATGTTGGTTAATTTAATTAAAATTTTAAATGAAAACTTTTCTTCTTTACCTAAATAGCTAATTCATAACAAAAAAAAGTATGATAAATTTAAGTAATATGCATTAGTCTTCTTTTAATTGCTTAGTAAGTGTCTTAAAATGAAAGGAAAATGCTCAAAAGAATAACAAAGTAAAAATAAACAATTTAAGAAAAGCTAACATTAGAGACGGAATTGTCCGAGAGACAAAACATTCTGCATTTTTCGTGGAATAGCAAGAAATATAACTTTCTTTCTTTCTTTTTTTTTTTGTTACGCGCACTAAATGATTTTAGCCGTAATTTTCAGTTGGGAAATTTTGGTGCGCGTATACTGATTCGAATTGGGCATTTTTGAACTGCACTAATGTTCCAAGGAACGACGAGTGTTCTCTTACTTAAAAGGCCGTCAAAAGATTAACAAATGATATGTCTTAGATCATCATATTCTTAATATGGATGTTATAAATAGGCAGAGCAACCTGAGTAAATATACAGTAATGTGGGAAAATCTGCAAATATAAAAAGGATTAAGTCCTTTATGAACTGTAGGATTACTAAAATTCGCTCTCGTTCAGTTTTGATAATAATAATTGTCAAAAGGATTTCTCCCAAAGTTTCAAAGAGGATACGAAAAATTTCATGACCAATATCTGAAGGAAAAATATGAACTTTGCAGTTTTTTTAAATCTTATTTTGTAGTTAACAAAATAATCTGTTTTTATAAAAATTGAATTTTAAGTTTTTTTTGTGGGGGGGGGGGATACATATGAATTTAGATCTTGGTTATTGACATGAACCAACTTTTGAGTTTGATTCATAAAATGATTTGACATCCTAACTGATTTGTTGACATGCTTGACAACTCATTTGAAATTAATTCCATGCATTGATAAAACCAGAATAATAATCTTCATGTTTCTAAGAAACTTTCCTTACAAACACCGATTTTTACTAAAGAATAAAATTTTTACATTTCTGAGAACTATCAAGTTTTTTAGCTGTAAATCATTGGACGCAAGGTTATTTCACATGGGTTCAACTTGTCAACTCAAATATATGAGAAACTATTGGTTATACTTGTCCTATATTTTCACTAGTGTGCAAAGGAATCGGAACCTCTGGATAATTTTGTATTCGGATTTGAAACGGTTTATGCCAATTTACGGATTTAATGCGGTTTATGCCAATTTACCGCATTTTTTTTCTAGAAGAAAGAGGATTCTTCGCAATTAAATACAAGATGTATTGAATTTTCTAAGCATTGTAAGTTGGAGACTTTTTTCCACAAAACTATTCTATTGTCTCAAATCTTTATTCATCCTCAAATTTTGTTCACTTTAGAATAGTTTTGAATTTGTAGAATCTTTTTCTACATACTTTGCGGATCACCAAAATGTTTATATTTATGCTTCCATTTTGCATTTCGGAATATGCATTTGAATTGATGCAATGTTTTTTCTTCCTCCAACTTATATCTGGATAGGAACAAAAGTTACAATATTGCGGTAACTGATTCATCTAAACCACGTTTTGATTCTATAGCTGTCTGTACACTTAATACACAAATGCATATTTACTGCGTAATGCTTAGCTATATCATGAACCTGAAATTACCTAACCAAATGGATAACAGATAGAATAGAAAACAGTGGTAACTTTTTTTTTACTCTATATTCGCTTTTAGTTTATATTCTTCACCTCATAATTGTCTAATGTTAGATTTTTTTTTTACCTACGATCTACGTTTTTTGACACTATGTCCATAATTTTTTTTTTTGCGAGACTTACTTTTGTAGCAACAGCAACATTACTAAACCCGTGATTATAGTGAAATTACAACTCTGTATAATAAATAAATGAATGAATTGACCTACTTAACTTATCATACTTCTTTTCATCTCTTAGATAATTTTTATCAATCTCTTCAATAGCATTCATTTGGAGAAACTCATAAAACCTTTTGTTTCTAATCGTCCAATCCTGTCTCCTACAGGATGCTAACTATATACTGGATATTCTTTATGTCTTGTCTTTTTGTAAAAAATAACAGAATGAACTTAAATATTTTTTTTTGTCAAGGAATATGGAACCAGGAATGTAACATTTAGGTCACTGGTAAAGTCAGGATAAGTTATGGATAAACTAGATTGGCCAACTGAACCTGCTCTTTTGCTCACCGTGACCAAATTTATTGCATTAATCTCTTTTTAAAGGGATACCTGAGGAAAAAAATCTTTGAAAATCATGTTTCGGAAAAATGAAAACTACACCAGTGTTAGCCTTTTGAACATCTACTGTAAAAAAAGTATTCTTTAAATAGATATTATGCTTCATTTCGCTATTTTAAATTTCGTATTTTTTTCCCTTCTTGGCAACTGCTGCTTCGACGCTGCATTTCCAGACATGATTTTTTATGTAAAAAAAAGGTGATTACGGTATCTCAATCATCCTTATTAGTTTGGCCAGATATTTTGAAAGCACTCTATATAATAATATATTTGGAGAACTGCATTTTGTAAAAATTAACAAGTACTCCTAACTAGAATTATAAATTATGCAATCATAACCCATATCTAGTGTTCAGATAATATTTGTAGGCTCTTAACAAATTTTGTTTTAGATTTTGCTTCAGAATTTAAAACGATTTTCAGCGAGGAAATTTCATTAACTCAAAAATAAAAACAATGACAAAATGCTATATAAAATATGGACATTTTATTATAAATCGCATTTTTTTTTCATTTTTAAAAAAAATTTAAACATGGAAAGATTATTACTTACCATTGCAAGTTATTCCATCTCTATCCAAAGTGTAGCCAAGGTGACATGCACAGGAATAGCCACCTGGGCTATTATTGCAATCTTGTTTACACTGAGATACGCCTCGCTGGCATTCATCAATGTCTGCAAAACAGATGCAAGTTTATAAATAAACTCGGCTCGTCGATCATAAACTTTTCAAAGAGATAATGATGAGACTGGAATCGGAAATTAGAGTGTTGCCAAAAGAAATTTAATCATATTTAGTGAGAAAAGTTTTAATGAGTTAGATGATGGATGTGGATGGTAACAAAACAAACATGGTTCTTTCGCATTTTGTGTCTAAATAAACTTTTTTCGTTTTCCAATTATAAAACTTTGCAGACACAAACTTATCATAAAGTTTTCACATTGTAAGAATATAAGTAAAAATTCAATTCTCCTTTTCAAAATGAATTTATGTACATTTGTTTAAATTATTGGATATAAAATGGTTTTTCCTTGGAATAAGAACATAATAGAAAATATAACAGTGTTAGGAATTGGTTAAAATTGAATTTTTTTATTAGATATTGATTATTTAAAATTTTTGACTGGAAAACTTTATTTGATTGATATTCTAAGAAATCTTTTTTCATCGTAAGTTTTCGACACAGAGTAGTTTTAAAATAAGTAAGCTTTTTTTAAACTAAGTAACTTAGTTATATAAAGAATTTTTCACAAAATTTTTTTTTGAGAAACTTGATAAAAACTGGAAAGATTAAAAAGGGGAACATTGACAAATACATACAATTAATTTTACGAATTTTCAATTTCATCAGAATTAATCACTACAATGTTCTTTATATTGATTATCAAAAATTTCGAAAATAGTATAAAACTATATATGCAGTTGAAACCTTTTTCTCGCTCTTATATTTTTAATAAGTTAAATTATTCTTTTATGTTGGCATTTTATGTCCTCCAGATTTTAAGTAAAAATGAAAATACTCATACAGAAGATTGAAAAGCCTTTAGATAGCCTTTTCGTATTAAAATTTCAGAAATGATATTCATAGATTTTACATTATCATCTGCCTTCTTTTTTTAAAATATAAGTTAAATTTATTTACTGTGCGTTTAACACAAATTCAATTGCCGGATTTGAAATCACGCCATACTGGAGAATCTGTAATCCGGCAAATTTCAGAACATTAAAATGCTCGATTAACGAAAACGTTGGATTAGTAGAGATTCATTAAAAAAACATCTTTATAGCAAGACTAATGTTTATTGCATAAAATATTTCAAAAATAGTAAGCAATGCAAGAAATTGTTCTACATATATTAAATACTACTACTCAAAATCCTATCGTTTATATTACGACAAAGCGACTGAAATCCGCAAGTAGTGTTAAAGTTTTAAAGCTCACCATTCAGGACTCTAAGAGAGGCTGCATTATTGAGAATAAGAATAAAACTAAGATGTCAGTTATAATTTTGGTGGGTAGGTGACTGAGAATCATAGTAAAGGCCAGAAACATCAAGTAGTTTTAAAATGTACCATTGACAACAAAGATGTATAGTTTTAAAGAAATATTTTTATGTTCTTAGAACTGTTCATGATAGCTTCTTGATCTACTGCATTCACAAAAGCGATTAATACGTAATACTCAACCTTACAACGCAAATGAAAAATATTTAATTTTTACTGCTTTTAGTCTTTGTTCATTTACCAGGTATTTCAAATGCCAAATTTTTATTTAGAGCTATTGCATTTCTAATGTCCATTACGATTTAAATATATCTACATCCTATAAATTAACACTTATTTTTTCCCACCACATTGTAGTGCTTTTCACCGGTTAAAATTTAATTTAAAAGAAAACAAAGATTTTAATGAAAAGAGATTTTGCATTTTATTCTTTTCTTCTGCTTATATAACAGGGCAAACTAAAAATAGCTGCTCTGCTTAGTAAAAGAAAATATTTTACATTTCATATATTTTACCCAAAAGATTTTAAGTAGCCTTAGAATGTGCACAGCTATCTATCTGTTTTGACAATATCTAACATTGTTTTTTTTTGTAGAACTTAAAATGTTTTTAATAAAAGATGCATTTATATTGCACTGTACAGATTCATCATGAATAAATCATGAAAACAGAAATTTGTATTAAAATTTTATTTAAATAAATTCGACCTCGCATGTCTGGTAAGACGAATTCTATCATTATTAATCCTAAAAAGTTCAAGGATAATATAATTTATTTCACTCTTGCTTTAAAATAACACATTCAGTTTAAGATATAATGTTTATTCTTTTCGAACCACAAAATATTAACCTTTAAGTTACATCGAGTAAAAATCTCGTTAAAACTGTAAAATGTGTTGTTTTGGTTCGAAATGAAATAGTCTAATCAAAACCAAGCTTTCGGAATTTGTAGCTGTCTAAAAACGACCTTTGTACTTTGTTTGAAATATAATAGTTTGGTGTTTACCGTTGCAGGTTTTTCCGTCGGCGTCTAGTTCGTATCCAGAGTAGCAGCTGCAAATTGCTCCACCTGGCCCATGGCGACACTTCTGGTCACAACCGCCGTTTTTAGCGGCACAAGTATTCACTATTTCCATTTCAATCCCTGTAAAAATACAATTCAGAGTTACTTAAATTTTTACGATTATATTACTGAAATGACCCAATAACAGTTTATTTCGAACCAGAATTTCGAAATATATTATAGACTTTTCAATATGTGTTTTTCCGATCTTTGTTAAGAAGTAAACTAAGAAAAAGACTTTTTTAGAAAAAAATTGGACACTGAAATTTTAGCCATATGTTAGCAAAGTTTTTGAAACCGCAAGATGCATTTAAAAATACATGGATGAAATTTGGCATCTTATTCTTGCATCCAAATTGTGGATCTGTATTAAATATTAGGCTAAATATGCCATTGGGAAAACTATCTGTATACGTGTGTACAACCCTTATAACTAAAAAAATCTAAGAAGTTCAATGAGTGAAATTTGGCAGGTGGTCTTCATTACAAAATAATAAATTCGCACCAAATTTTAGGTCAAATTTGTAACAAGAAGAGTCTCAAGTTATCCGTTTCTGTGAAGCAGAAACTCAAAAATGCAGCAAGGTAAATAAAGGATATATGGATATATTTCGATTAAATTCATTAATGGAAACATTGTTTATTTGTACACACTTGTGCGTGCGAAAAGGATAATAGAAAGTATAATATGTTGGACGAATAAAATTTGTCATATGACTTAAACATTGAAATTATAAGTATGTATTATATTTCAGATAAAAGAAATAGAAATTTAGTACTAGATTTTTTTCAAAACGCTATGAAAACAAACAAAACAGTACCACCTTTGTAAAGTTTGACCACTCTTTATAAGCTTTTTTTTTTTTTTTTTTTTTTTTTGTGAAACTATGTGGGCATGACCAGGGGCGAACTTGGCAGTTTTTCTTCCTGTAGCGGAATAATCCTTACACAACATCTGTCAATTATAAGAATTTTTCCGTGGTTGGTGATAAGTATATACTTTTCAGTAAATAGAATAATTTTTAAAACAAAAAAAAAGTAGGAAAAACAACGCAATGAAGCTTATTTAGTGACAAATTTGTTTCACTTCCTCTTTTGGAGTACGACAACAGTTTTTATAAAATTTTGTATGTATTAAATAATATCAGTTCATTGATTTAAACACTAGCATATTGGTTCTTGAATATATTAGAAAATACTCTATAACGTGTATAACATATTTAGAAACTTAGAAAATTGATAAATTTCTAGAGAGCAGGTTACAATTAGATTATTATCTGAAAAAAAAGAGTTGAAAAACTGAAGAAGTTCATTATTAGCTAGATTATTCTGCGGCTAGTGATAATTGATATTTCTAAGTTTTATACGATTTAGTATATTTTAGTATATATTATTGGATGATTGGACTCCTTTACAGTGCATATTAACATAAGCATATTGCGATGAAAATAAGAACAAAAAAATGATAAATAATAGAAAATCTAAAATGGAATGAATTCATATCTATTTCTTTTTAGTTTCACATTTGAAAAACTAATTCTTATTAATGTGCATTGATGATTCATAGATAATTTATGCTTGAAAATAATCTTCATGTAGCTTTAAAATGGGATTTAGCATATGTAAACTAAATACAAATAATTCCATTAAAACTACCGACGAAAATCCCTTTGTCCTAAAACAGGTGACACATTAAGACTGCTTTTGATGGAATAAAACTGAACACGAATACGATTACGGTACGATATAATTTCCTTGTTTATACTTCAACTTCAGATGATTTTTCCCTTTTTCCTGTATAAAACTCTAGGCTATTTTTAAAATGCTTAGAGTGCTGCTTCCGAATGAGTCTAAAAAACTTTGCAGCGCACAGAATTTTTGTTTATATTCAACACTGTAAAAAAATCGCTAGTCAATTAAGAAATGAGATTTCTATGTTCAATGAAGTAGAATTAATCATTTTATTTACGTGAAAAATACCATTAACTCAAATAAGCAATGGTAGAACTATCTATTATTTTAAATCAGGGTTTCCTAACAGGGCGTCTCAACCCCAAGTGGGTTGAGAGAAAAATTTAAGTATCGGAAAAAATCGCACGGAACTTTGCTGCAGGCTCCTCAACATCAGCAAACAAACTAGTTAAAACCATTTTAGCGTAAAATATTCCATCAAATTTTTCTAAATATCTGCTTTTATTCGCTTTTTCTTATAATTATTACAAAATAATGCTTTGTTTCCTTATTTATTCGTAACATTTGAGTTCGTCTCAAAATCTTCTAAAGAAAATGAACTGCAAAATATTTTTCAACGCATAAAGTTAATCATGTGAATAAAATGTTTAAGCCTTGCTATCAGCAAATAATTCCGAAGCTATTCTTAGCTTGTACCTTTAAGGAACAAAAACAGTGAGGGCAAAAACTGTGTTTAAAATCAAATTACAAAATTACTCATTTTGTTAATATACAAATAAAATTAAATAAAAGAGACATGATATAAAGGATAATTGAATATTAACTAACCCAATCTTTAAAACTTATTGAAAAAAAAAGGCAAAATCCAACAAATGGTTTTGAAAAGAGGAACTGCGATTGGGCTCAATCAGGGAAACTGGGCTGCAAATTTATAGCAGCTTTTGACTATCACTATTTTAAGTGCGCCATGGTGGTCAGTTACTTAATTTAAGTTACTTAATTAAGATATTGTTTGTTTGAACATTAACAAAATAATCAAAGATTAGTACTTTATTTAAATAACATACTTTGGTAAACTACAATTTTTTCACATTTAGAAAATTTTTAGTAATTTTATTGAAATTTATAAAAAGAAAATTGCAATAAATACATATATTTTTAAAAATAATAACTAAAACTGAAAACTTTCATATAGAAAAGCTTAGAATATCCTGACTCTGTTATATTTATATTTTGTTTTTAACGTATCAACGATATACAGAGTGTTCATTCTAACCATAAACCACAGTTAAGTCCTAAATCGTCAGAGATTATTTCTATTGGAAGAATACTTTAAATGAAGTAAATAATTTTTTAGGTGGTTCGATTAATAAACGTACTGCTGAAACAAACCAGTAAATATAAATTTTAATATATTCCTTCGGTTATATTAGTTACATTTAATAAAATAACATTCAAACGCTGACATTTTAAACAGAAAAGAGTTCCACATCATTGCATCTAAAAGTGACAGAGCTAAGTTGCTTTTAATTTCATTATTTTAAATTACTCCAACGGTTATTACGAAGAAGCTCAAGAGGTCGTACCAAATTGAAACTATACATGAAAGTTATAAAATGTTAGATTTATTTCGATTATTTGTCATGATGAGGTATTACAAAGGTGGGAAAAGATTCTTAATAATGCTTGTCTGTGTAATTGATTTATTTGGTATTAGATGTATGTATACAAGTATTAAATATAAGGGCACAGTTAAAAATGTGTTGAGTTTTGTAATTTTATTTTAAATAAACAAGAAAAAAGTTTATTGTAAATGAATGAAATATTCTAAACTCATGAATACCAATTTACGAGTTAAGAAAATATTTACACAACAGTCTTTAAATTATATGACCAATTTATTATATTATATTGTTATATTATATGACCAAAAAAGCACCAAATACGTTGATATCTGTATATTTTGTGCAGAATTTTGAATAGTTCTTTAATTTAAGTATTCGTAAAAAATATAATTTCAATATGATAAGGCGATAACATACTCAGCTCTTTAGCCATGTATATTTACTTCGCTAATTCTTTTGCAAGCAATATTATTGGAAAAGAATTTCTTTGAGAGTAACTCCCATGACTGCCAAATTAGAATCCTTTAAATAACTTTTTTTTATGTATAAAAAGAAAGTCAGTGAAAGTATAGCAGATTACGTTAATCATATTTTCGTCGATTTAATTTTTAACATCAAAAATTTGGCATATGTAAAAAGTATGGAAGAAATATTTGCTTCTTGAGTGAGTTTTTGTCTTTAAAATGGAAGAAGGCTCTTCGAGCAAATAGTGATTATAATTATATTTTAAGCAATATCTTATTTTCTAATAATATGAAGTTGTTGTTTTCATTACACTTTTTTTAACCGAACTGCGCTATATACTTATTTTAAGCTTTTCAGTTGAATGTTTAAACACACAGAAAAAAATTACAATAATATTTTTTATTTTATCTACTTCTTTATTTTTTTAAACTGATAATTTTTTTGAAATAATTCGTATACTTTATTTACTTTACAAATTAACATTTGGTTAGTTTAATCATAAAAAAGTGGGACTTACTTTATTACTGTCAAGATTTTTTTACTAAATGTAACTAAAAGGATCAGGGGAATGTATAAAAATTTAAACTTTGTAATTTTACAGTAAATGCATGAAGTGCATTTTATGAATAAAGAAAATTTACAATAATTGAAATAATCCTTTTTCGCACGAAGAACCTTTATTCAGCGTCAATACAAAAACTCAACTACTAAACAAATAATTCTTGCATATAATTCCATATTTTCGGTGTTATAGATTTAAATTCAATGAGAATGTAATTTACCAAATCTATTGTGCGTGTTGGTTCTCTTTCGTAAACTTTGTTTTTAAAGAATTCAAGGGGGAAAAAAAGTTATTCAAAGGATGATAATTTGGCAATCACAAGAGTCACTCCCAAGAACCTTCTTATCCAATAATATTGTTTCCGAAAGAATTAGCAAGTTAAGTACATGGGTAAAGAGTTGAGCATGCTGGCGTCTTACAATATTTAAATCATATTCTTTAAAATTCCTTTAATCAACCATTGGGAGTAGTCTCCATAAAACTTTCTCGCATACTCTCTATCTCAGAGAACTCAGGTATTATTTCAGAGAACTCATTGCATGGCATCGGCGTATAATAATTATGAAATACTAATTTGTGATGTGAATTTAGTATTTTTACTGTATCTATCGTGTGCTCCTTGGCAGTATTTTTGACGATTACTCCCTGGAATGCGATTAATAGTACTCAAAAATCAAATTTATATTTTAGACAGATTTTTCTTTATCGATTGAAACAAATATTTTACACACAGCTGCACTTGTAGCCACAAAATCATATATTTAAGTCATTGCTTTTTTGAGTTATCGCGTTTACATGTTTCTGAAAGTACAGACCGACAGACGATTAACCCTCTGCTGAGTTTGGCACAAAATTTGACAGATATCTACACTATAAATGTTAAATCTATGCATCAAATTTCATTTAATTCTCTTCGATTTGTAATCATCGTGTTAACTTATATCCGAACAGACAGACAGAGAGACTTCATCTGAACGGAGTTTGTTTAAAATTTGATAGAAATCTTAAAATTTGGTATAAAGACAGTATACCACATTTCATCTGTATAGCTCAAAGCGTTTTTGAGTTATCTTTGTCCCGGACGGACGGACAGATATTTCTCAAAGATGTGTGTTTCAGGGAAGTCTAAAACGTGGAGATTCGTAAAAATCTCGAGTTCGAATTTTTTTGACGTTTATTATACTTCCTCTATATTTTGTAAATGAGAAAGTTAAAAAATCATCAAAATTCTGCAGTAACCATTCACACACCAAACGTCTTCTGTTTGGACGAAGATTATGAAGTCTTTTCTTGTGACTGTTATTTAAACACTTTTTAACTTATATTGACATCCAAAGGTTAAGAACATTTAATTTACTTACGATGAAATTTCATTTTATTTGTTTAAAATAAAACTGCAAAAGACAAAACTCGGCCACTTGTTCATCCGTATTAAAAACATGTATAGGTACAACAAATATCTAAGAAATAAGTAAATATTAAGAGTCGTTTCAATGTGCTCTAATAACTCCACATGTCACGTAATCGAAAGAAATCAAAATCCTAATAACTTTTATATCGAATTTCATTTCATCTGAGCTTTTCGGAAGCGGCCATTGAAATGGTCTAAAATAAAGCTTCATATTTCGTCTAGTTTCAGTCGCAATAACGATGATTCTTTTTTTTTTTTTAAATGTGAAAGTGCGAACATTATGTTTTCCAACGTTACAAATAAAACTAAGGGGCTGTATAAAAAATTAAACTTCACAATTTTTCAACAGTACTTTCATTGATTTAAACCACATAAAAATAGATTAGTACTTCATTTAAAGTATTTTTCTAACTATAAATATATGTCTATAACTAACAATTTAGAAACCATTTAATTCTAAGAGATAAAATATCTTAAATATCTAGCTGCCAGAGTTTTTGCCTTTGCATGAATTTCTGTTGCTTTGTAAGAATTTTTGCTATTTATATAACTCATAATTTTTTAATCAATGACTATTTTCGCAAACTGCAAATATTGAATTTGAACTGCTTTTGTATATAAGCCAAAATGATTCTGCTAATTATAAATTTATATTAAGCAATGAACACTCATTTAAAACTAATGGTACAACGAAATTATCTCAATTTTAATACGCAAAAACCACATGGTTAAAAAATATTGTTGTTCAATAGGAAAGAGATGGTCATGTTTAAATGGCCATCAGAAAATCTCTCTTGTGTCAAATGACATTTTGTTTCTAGTTTCACTTAATTGAAAAAATATCGTCTGGCCGATATCTAGAAAGTGTCAATTTCGTTTTGTTTACTCTTGACAATGGTTGAGTTGTACATGAACTACAACTATTTTATGAAAAATGTTAAATTAAAAATAATAAAAAATACCGATTAAAGATTGTATTTTTGTTCTTTATTATAATTAAAAATTTTTTTTTACAACTAATAAGACACTGCACTTTTTTTTAATGTGAATACGAACAGAAAATATTTATTCTTTTGAAATTTTTAACTGTCAGTATGCGCTTTAAAAAAATCGTTTGAATTTTCACTTTACGAAATCGTCTGCATTCTTTCTTTAAAAATTTTCTGCAATGGAAGTCTTCGCAGTTCTAGTACAGTCGGCCACAAAATAAGTTGAGCACCGGTACCCTACCTGATTTTTACAAGATGCTGAAAAAGCGATTATCGATTAAATTGTATCGATTACACTATCAATTTAAAATTCAATGTTGGGTAATTGATATAAAATAATCGAGATAAAAAAATCTATTATCTAGTATCGATTATTTTATATCGATTTAAAATTCAATGTTGGGTAATAAATAAATTATCGTTTACTCTATCGATTAGTCTGTATCGATATTTCAATTATTAATTCAAAAAATTGTCATCGCCTTGAATACATTGTCATTTAAGTTCTTCAAAACGCAAATCTGTTTAGAAGAAAGGTAGTGATTTTATGCCCGTCATCATACACATGTACTCCCAGAGAACACAAGTAGATTTATCTGAGTATTTTGAAATAATCATTTACTAATGAAAAAAATAAAATGAATGAAAACTTACTGAAGCAAGATCTTCCATCATTTCCAAGTTGGAAGTGGAGATGACACATGCATGTGTAAGAACCAGGAGAGTTGTGGCACACTTGAGTGCATGGATTGTTCGTACTGCATTCATCAATATCTGTAAAAGAACAAGTTCTCAAACTTCACATTCATATGTTTAGCGAAAATTAAATATCTTATGACATTCATTTGTAAAAGAGTTTAAATGTACTCAAAATGATGCAAAAGAATTAAAAACTGAATTAAAATACTGAACTAATAGTTGATGACGTCATGACATATATAAAATATTACAATTACATACCGAGTTAAAGAACTTACGGACACAGAAATTCTTTAACATGCAAGTTAAAAGAATTTTTTAAGAAGTAAGAAAGAAAATATTGGTTGTGATGAACATGATTACAAAAGCAATAAGGAAATAAAATGCAGTATGTTTTGTCAGGTTATTAATTTTTAAAAATTTTAAGTTATTTCTTGAAATGGATACGAAATGGAAGCAATAGGCAAAAGGTATGGAATAATTAGCAAAGAAAATGTAAAGAAAATTTTTCAAAGTGAAAATTATGGGCGTCAATTGAAGCAAATCAGCAACCTCTTTCTAGTAATAGAGGATATCACTTAATCAGCTCTATGTCTCTAGTTGACTGAAAGCCAAAGAATTGAACCTCCTGATCTTTCATGAATATTTTCTTCATAATTCCTAAAACTTGCAAGCATTTTAAATATAATTATACATAAGATGAAAATTTTTGATTGATGTCTATCCAAAATTACATATAAGGACAATGGCGCAATTATTACATTCTCTTTCGTAAATAGAAAAATAAAAAAATAATTAATTTTCTAAATTTTTTTCAGGTTCCAAATATTCTGATGGCGAAATGCTTGAAAACGCCGTGGGTTTGATAACAAATTCCCCGAAAGGTCGCTTTGTGCAAGCCAAGAGCAAGTTAAATCCGTTGGGGTTAATGTCTGCCATGCACGAGGGGCCTCAGATGTTGTCCTGATCATCTCATCAAGGTTAAAAATTGCAAGATCTTTACTTAAATAGCTCTCGAGCAGAATAAGGAGATGTTAATCTAACTTAAATAGTATTTTCAAGACGAATGGAATGCCATCGTAAATTCTTCCTGTGCGAAACATTAGTTGCCAGACAATTTTATAGAAAATGCCTTTTCTAACACTTGGAACTTTGAATGTTTGTTTTTTACTTTGATACCGGCTGCTTTATTATTTATGACAATGAAATGCTGTTGGGATACAAGTAAAAAGACTGCAATTATTTCGAGAGTTTTCCAAACTGAAATATATCTTGAGTCTAGAAAAATTCATACCCTAAATAGTCCTTAAATTGTTATTTTACATTCTCCCCCCCCCATTCTTGAAAAACCTCAAAATAAATTATTCTTCAAAGAGTTCAGTATTACTCAGTTTTTAACAGGATACGGAGGATACTTTCAAGGAGTATCTCAATCGATGCCGTCTGCTTTTCTAGCGCTCTTTTGTAGAGGAGTAAAAGATTGAACATATACTATTTCTCTGTCATATTACAGGGAAGAAAAAAGAAATACCAGGAAAACTTAGAAAGAATTCAGATTTTTAAAAAAAAGTCCCTTCTTTTCAAAATAATACTTCGGAAATAAATCAGATTTTTAAGTATTTTGTACTCTTTTTGATCGCTGCTTTAATATTTCTTGTTATACACCTTTTGTTTGATTGCTTTTTTCAAGTATTTCTTTGCCCCAAAACCTATTCCATGCTCCAAAACTAGTTCTTGTGCATATTGCGGAAAAACTTTTATTAAATCTAGATTTAAAAGCTTTAAATCTGTTGAAGAGTCTACAGTGACCAACTATTAAAATACTACATTTTGCAAATTTAAATATATTTTTTTTATTCAGACTGCAAATATTAAATCTGATTTTAATTTTTTTCGCAAATTTACTTTCTTATAGACTAAGTTCTACATAAGAGTTGAAAATGTCACGGTATGTGCAGTTTCTTTATCGCCAATTATTCCGGATATTTTGAGTTTTCATCATACATTTGGTGTAGCTAAGTCAAATATCGTCTTGCACCATTAAAACATATATAATTAAATAATTGACAGATTTAAATAAGTTTGATTTTAGTTTTAAAATAAATATTTTTTTTAATCTGTTCGTTCAAATTTCAACTACCAATGGGTTTTTTTTTTCATTTTTACACTCTTATGTAAGAACTACACAAAGAAAAAAAAATCGCTAAAAATTATATATCGAGATTACACTACGAAGCATACAATTCTCATATGTAGTATTCTGAAAATAAAAATCGAAATATCGTGGCGATCATGACTTTTCCCAAGGTCTACAATTTTTATGTAGGGGGAGAGAGAGATTATCTTTATTAAAGACTATGCAAGAAAGTTCTGCGGACCCCACCCCCCCCATTATTTAACTCTTGCCCTTAACTCTAAGACAAAGTTAAGTGTTCTTACAACTAAATCCATCAATTTTTAATAAGCCATTTCTCTACATATGGCTAGATCTGTTGTCTATTAATAATTACATAAACTATAAAAATATTAACAAATAATTCGAACTCATAATGCTATTTTATGAATCAAATTAACTATCAATTAATAATAATTATTTTGAGATAGCACACCCAACACTAAAAAAAGTATTGGAAGTTTAAGCCAAATTCTTTTATGGGAAAAAATCTAACTGAAGTAACCTTCTAGTTTCTTATCTCAAATTAAATGAAATTTTATTGAATCAGCTAAATGTAATTGCTTTTTTACATAAATTTCAATCAAAATATTTTAATAAATCCTTTATTGCAGTTAAATTTACTTATTTTAATACCCTATTTCAATGCAAAACAAGGTTATTTTCGGATAAACCTTGTATCTTTGCCCCGTGGTCAGACGACAAGTACGACAATTGAATTAGTATCCCCCTTTCCAAATTTCTTCATCATATCAGCGGGCAAAATTATTAGAGAGAAACAACCCTTCAAAGGTTTAAAGTAAGGTGAGAACATTTCCTATTCTTAATCTTACGTTTACAATCCTTATGAAGTTTCTGTATGATAATGCAATTAATTTATGCAGTTAGTAATTTAGATATGATATGCTTATAAATTTATAATTATAGTTATCTTCAGAAATCCGAGTCTGTTATTTTTATCACTCATCAAAAAGAATAGAACTCATTTTAATCGCAGAAAAATGATAAGGAGAGAGTAAAAAGAATAATTTTCCAAAGTTATTTTTTGGTCGCTATTATAGTTTAGCAATTTTTTTTTTCTGGTGTTAGTACAAATTTCTTTTTTGTATTGCACAATTTTATTTATATTCAAAACTTGGTTTTACTCAAAATTATATATTTTCTCAAAGTATTGTTAAGTAAAAACTAAACATTCTTTCATCGCACCCTTATATCGATAAAATCAAAGCCAACTTGCGCATGCGGAAAAGCGCGGAAGATTTCCCTTATATTAAGAATTTCTATGTTTCAGCAGGGAATATAGATATGTGTGATAAATTATTCTAAAATTAAACGCTATGATTGAATTTTTATTGCTTCTATATTTATATATGTATTTTGAATCCTATTCGTCAAAGGAAAACTATATTATATATTACGATTTAAGATATAAATTACAAAAAAACAAAAACAAAAAAATACATCGTTTTATTTTAGGAACTCATGCATTTGTCAAAGCGTTTTAAATAAATATTTAACTTTTTTTTTTCCCTTCAAACTTTTGACTCCCATCCATGTGGCAGCATGGATACATCATTTTCTCGAGTTCTTTTTTATTTATTTTTGTTTACACTAATTTTATGATGAAGAGAAGAAATTATGTAGTCAGTTTCTTGACTCAATTCCTTATGTGATGAAGTTTTTAAATTTTTCAAGCTTGTATGTCGTCGATGACGATGCATTATTTTAAAAATTTTAAAACTTGATTATCAGCTAATCGATTCATTTAATTAAATTTTAATTCCAGAGAAGTGAGTTCATAAGGTTGTACTGGGAATATTTCACAAAGTACGTAAAAACTTTTTCCAATTTCAATGGGAGATTTCATTCGTTTTCATACACATGAATCCAGCTGAAAGGAACCTTTAATCAAAGTAAAGAGCGTAGGATACAGACTAATGATCTGCTATTCCTCTGCTGGCCTGTAGGCAATCTCTATCTGATTAGGAATAGTGATCACGCCTACGATTACTGTCTGCTAGCATCGGATGTAAAGATAAATGTTTAGAGGGCTGTAATCAAACCAAGCCTACCTCCTTCTTTAATTCAACCTTTATGGTCTTATCCTACAACAACGTGATTGAGTTACTCAAATACTCATCGAGTTAGATTTTAAGGGACTTATTGCGTATGCAATAAAACTTTTTCTCCCGATATTTATTCAATTAATGAATTGAAAATATAAATTTCATGCTAATTACTTACAGATTTTCTGTGTGCGAAATTTTTAATAACTAAATTTGATCGTTAACTTGTTCCCTATAAAGACATCTACATGTTCTTATGTATCGATAATTACTAAAATCCATAACCGCCTCGTTGATAAAATATAGTATATGTAAATTTTAAGAAAATGAATAAGGCACGTATTTAATGGCACGTTAAGCGATAAATGAATGCTTAATGACACGTTTAATGTATAAGGAATGCGCATAACTTAGTCTAAGTTCTTGATATGATTTTTGAAAATCACTGAAGCAGGTGCATAACGGCAGACAAATGAAATCATCTATATATGACAACGATTGATTTTGTGCATTTTGTGTATCACAGCCATATGAAAAACATACTGCTTTCATTTTAATTAAAAATCATAGATTTCTCAATCGATTGTATTTTTTTGATGTTTTCCAACAGTTATTTAACTAGATCTTAAAAGTTAGACGACACATTTCCTTCAATCATCTAATTGTTTAATTTTCTTTACATCAAATCTTTTGACATCCATTTTTGAGAATATATTTTTTTTAAAAACTAAAATTCCATAGAACATTCAAGATATTTAGGAATTTCACGTAATTTTTGTAACGAATTATAACGTCTATGTATAATTAAAATTTAATTTAAAAGTTTGATAATATAATGATTCGATGTATATCCATCATACAGGGAAATCAGTTAAGTGTTTAGTGAATTCTTTTCAAATTAAATAAGAATTCCAAGAAGTAGATACATCTATGAATTGATTAGATTGCGTAATTTTATTCATAAAGTTCGGGACGAAATTCACGTCATGCATGGACCAGAAAAAGACCCAAGTAAGCAACAAGATTTTTTATAGTTAGCTACTGCCTGAATTTCTTAAAAGTGAAAATAAATTGGCAGATTAATTAGGACGTAAGTGACGCCTGATTTATTTGACTTTACAAAAAGGTTTTACCACAATTTTTTTTATCAAATACTCTAATATTGATCTAGCTAGCTAAGCTAGTAAAATATATTTTGAAAACAAAACCTAATTTTTTGATGGAAATCGAAACTTTTTCGTTATTTATCACCATTATTATGCTCTTGTCTATTCATACATTTTCTCCATCGCTTCAGTTATAATCGTATAGGTTGAATTATTAACTAATTATTTTTTCTATGTACAAAAGAGATATAGCGCTTTTTGAAAAAAAAATATTACAAAATTTAATGCAGTGCTATATGTAATTTGAGAATTTTTAAGAAGCATAAGTACTTTCATAACACTAATTTTTTTTTGTTTAGGATTTTTAATCCGAGTTTTTTCATTTACTGAATTTCATATCTAGCTTTATTTTTTCTTTTCAAAATATTCCTTTTTTCATTGAAAATGATCGAATACTTTTTTCTCAGTGTTATCTTAATTCCATTTTGCAAGCACCTGTATGAAAAAAAATGATTCTATTTTATATCAAGCAAGATATTCTTCTGCAGAATTCTAATGAGAATTAAATTGAAATAAAGTTTTCAATCAGAACCTTCTAGTCTATCATTTAAATTTTTTAATAATTGTTAATATTATTGAAAATCCACAATTCCTTTTGAATCTGCTGCATCAAAAAAATCTTAAGTGCTACTTCTTTCTTTTGATTTATTATTTTGAAATATTGCGATTTAAAAAAGTCACGATTTTCATACACATATTATTCTCTTAAGACACATGCTTAAAGTACTTATTTCTAAAATCGTTATGAATTAAGGAAACATTCAATTACGCACATTTAAACGATGAAAATAATATTTTGCAATCTGAATTGCGTATTTCCTTGTCTTAGGCATGAATTGATTCCCAAACATGTCCAATGTAAAAGGTTCACATATTTTTAGTAAGTGCAAACATTGCGTAAAATTTTAGGCGATAAATGTAATTAATATAGGCGAAAATTCACAATTCTTTCTGAATCATCTACATCAGAATTTCTTCTTTTAAAAAAAGTCAAGTTTAACATACAATGTTAATACACTATTCTCTTAAATATTTATTTTTAAAAATCATTTGGGAATTAAAGAAGTATTCAATTCAAGTATATTTACAAGATGGGAGTAGGTTTCTGCAATCTGAATTACGTGCTCCCTTACCTTTTGCAATAATTTTATAGCAGAAAATAGCAACTGAAATTTTTCGCAGTTACAAAAAAAATAACGGAGGATAAGAAAATGTAAAAAGTTACTAATTTATTTTCAATTTATATGCAAAATTTATTATTATAGATTTCCTGCTTTTCACAAGCACTTTCACTTTTATTTTTGAATCAAAATTGGAAAAAAATTATCATATCATTCACCAAAAATTATCATAATACATTAGTTTTTTTATGTATACATTTTATCATATTTCTCCAAGCCATAGCTTTTATCTTATTTAAAAGCGAAAACTTGAGAAGTAACGAAATTATCTTCCCAAGGAACAAGTGCAGTGCTAAAATGATTTACATAAATTTAGTAAGTGCTCACATTACGTCAGATTTAGATGGTAGACGCAGTAAATAATTTTTTATTATTATTCATTGCAAGCTGGAGAAAATGGAACAGCCATAAACAGAGTTCCCAAGACGCGAAACGCAGATACGGGTTATCTGCACTTTTAGGTTTGGAGAACAAACCCATTTATAAAGCAAAAGACGATTCATTGCATCAAGTAAAAGAAATAACGTCTTACAGGAATAAGACAACTTTTTTCTTCGCTGTAGACTTTAGGGAGTGAAATACGATGACCCTTTCTATGTTAATTGCTTGGTAAATGGTTTGCTTGCGTACAAAACTATCGTTAATATCGACCATCGAAGGTATATCTCGTTACTGCTTTCAGAATTAGTAAATCAGAAACAAGTAATTCTGTAATTCTCAAACGTATTTCTAGAAAGACAAAAGTCATTACTTTCTCTATCCGGGTGGAAATCACAATCAATGGGTTAAATACGTTTGGAGCAATGACAGTTTTGGAATGTGTCCAAAAATACAAAGTACAAAAGACACTGCTATTTTTCGAATATTTGACATAAAGAGTTTTCTTTCCATGAATTACGCTTTTTGTTCAACTATTTTTATATGCCCCATTCTGCCAGGAATGCTGCTTTTTACCGCTTTTTTGTATTTGGCGTTAAAAAAAATTCTTTTCAGGAAAATCCTATCAATCTCTTACATGAATTTGTAACATTTAATAATGAGTGGTTCTGGAAACTTCCAACAGAAAATGGTGAAAAATTTGCACCGAAAAAGATTGTCAATAAAAACAGCTGTAATGTTGTCGGAGGGATAGTTCACCACATAACCATCCTTTCCGAGCATGTAGTTCTCTTTTTAAACTTATAAGTTAAAATATATCATTCATAGACAACTTAGTTGGATTAAAAAAAAAAGAGTATAAACCCTCTACATATCAAGTGGTGTATAGACTAAATCAATACAACTGCACATTCTCAAAATAAAAGATACTATTTAACCCTTTAAAGGGCCATATTTTTCTAGTCATATTATGTTAAAATATTTTTAGGCTTAATTAGAATAAGAAAAGGGATTCATTTAGCTTATTAGATAAATTTAATTTGATTAATTAATTAATTTGGTTAATTAATAATTAAGTAACAATTCAAGAGACATCATTTTGTGTGAGATAAAGAATTGAAGCATCTAAGTTCCTGTCTTTCTAAAAAAATTTGTCAGAACTTATGAAAACCTACATAAATTCATACAAAGATTAGTAAATTTGGTGGGAAGCATACTTCCCACGACCCTAGAAAGGGTTAATTAAAAAGCAGAGAAGATAAAACTGTTAAATGATTAGGATTGTCTGTGAATATTTCAAGTCATACAATGTTTAAACAATAAGTAAATGAAAATTGTCATTTAATTTCTACTTAATTTTAAATGGCATTAAAGATTAAAAAAAACGGCAACTTTAAAATTTGATTCATAAATAGCTATTAAATGAGATAATGGAAACCAGAAAAGACTAACCCACAATTTTCACCAAAATGAGCAAGGCAATATAATTGGTAAGCGTTGAAAGTAAACCATTTCACAAGTGCATCTAATATAAACCAGATAAAACTTTCCAATCCATTATGTGGGAGCAAAAATGTGGCGTTTCTTCACTCTGGTTAACAACTTTTCTTACATTAAAATATGGATTAATCGAATTGAAAACATTTAATATCTGTCATTATCGAATCATCCCTAATAATCGTCTGTCATTATCAACATTTAATATCTGTCATTATCGTATCAAACATTTATTATCTCGAAAAAATATATAATTAACACCTTTCGATTTATAAACACGACTTATCTATTCGAATAATGGACATCATATTTACAATAAATACCAACAACTATCTCACAATGGAAGATAAAAAAATAAAAATATTACTATCAAGAGTTTAGGAATAAAACACCTGTTTAAAAAGTAAATAAAATAAAATGCTATATAACGCAGCGAAATATTACTTATAATTTAAAATTCATAATTTTTATAAAATTAAATTTTTTTTTTAACTAATCCTTCATTTTTCTTCATTAGAAGTGGATTTTCAATGCTCCTTACTTAACATGCTTTGTCATCATTTTCATCAATTTCGTTAATGATAAAACAAGCGACTATTCTTATATTCATTCTATTCTATTCTTCTATTCTAATAATTCTATTCTTATATTTATATTAATATTAATTATAAACAACTAATTATTATTTAAAACTTAATTTAGCCACCGCTTTTGTTCATTAATAAAGTTCTTAAGATCCAGAATTAGAATCAGACTTTTAAATCCCATTTCTTGAAATAAGGTTAGAGTTATTTAGGGAATGTTTCTGCACAATAAATAAACGTTAGTGAGATGCATATCAAACAATGAAAGCAAACATCAAACAAAAGGAATCATCGAAAATTTTTAATTAATTAAACCGACTTGACAAATATGAGAAAGGAAGATAATAACAAAGAATATTCATCTAAAGTTGATTAAATCTCATGCATAGCTGAAATACCTCCACACTAAATATTCAACCAAAGTATTTCCAATTGTTTTGGAAAATTCAATGCAAAGATTTAGTTAGGTAGATCTCTATTGTGTAAAGAATCGATCTGAAAAGACGAAACATTCTTCTATTCAAACATTCTTTCTTTACTTTTCTCAATAAAACAGAAAAACCAAATATTATAAGATGAAATAAATTTATTAGTTTAATGAGAAAATCGGCTGACGCAAAATGAATTCTTTTTGATTTTAAAGCAAAAATCCGGAACAAACGAATATAAATTTTAGCAATGATTATGTTTATACGTATAATACAAAATCTTGATTTTGTATTCAAAGTAACTGATGTTGCAATTTCAGTAAATGCTTTAATTTGTTTTTCTAGAAGACCAGTGCTTAATGGGTACTTGTGTTTTTAATTGGCATATTTGTTTTGATGTGAAGTAGCATTTTTATAGATAGTTTTATTATATATAATTACCAATTGTTTGGAAAATTGTAATCAAGTCTGTCCGTAAGAAGATGGTAATCATTGAAATGACTAAAGAATCATATCTAAAAATGAATTTTGTGTGTAATCCATCAATGGATTTCAAAACTGAACCACGAAGTGAAGGGAATCGTGCAAGCATTCATTCCTTAGGCTAGATAATACAAGTTCATAATTAAATTCAGAATTCCATTGAATCATCAATGGATTCCGAATTAAATAGGCGTTGTGTTCTTGGCATTTGGATCATATTAGTACAACTTCAACAGACTGGGTGACCTAAGTTCAGAACTAAATTTAGAATCATAATCAGTAAATGCAAAAGTTCACCAGTCTCTACATGAAAAGAATGAATAATTTAAGATTTTATTTTAACTATCAATTTGCATTTTATTAATTGTGTACTTTTTATTCATGGAATCCATAGCGATTTGATACTTTTCTAGATTGAAATCAGTTGATTACTACCTGCATAGCATTTTGAAGAGTCTATTTACCATATCTACTGACACATGCGAAGAATTTTTTTTATAAATTATTATAAGAATTTAATTATTATTATGGTTTGCGACAAAATAATTTCTGAAAATAAAATTTTTTCCCTCTGAATCATCATATATTCCCTTAACTAGCAAATACCATCTACCTTCATTTTCCAATTTTCACATGAAGAAGAAAAGAATTTTGTTTGTTTGGATTGTAGTTTGATAGTTGTTCCAAGGGTGGATGTTTACATATCTAGCATGAATACAGGACTGTTTATTTGCTTAAGATCTGAATAAAATCCACCATGTTTTTCACAAGTAGCGAACAAATATGGTTTTATGTTCCTCTTTTAAAATTTGAAAGAATAAAAAGCAGGTGTTGTAGCTTATTATATGACTATCATTCTTTATTGTGTTTGAAAAATGCTAAAATGCTCTTTTTTTTAAAAAAAAATAAGTCCGTTGACTGCCTTTCTAAATATCATTATCATCAAACAGTCAGAAAATATTCAAAACAAACGGTAAATTTCGGTTTTCACATTCCAACAATGGAAAACGTTGACTTGATGGAAAAAAAATCGATTTTTTTTTCTCATCAGCACAATAAATGTTATCTAAATCGCATAAATTATGCAAACACCAGAAAGAAAACAAAATTTTGAGCTCAGGATAATTTGACTGAGAAGGTGAATCTAAAAAAAATAATTTTTTTTTCACATCACTGTGGGGAATAATCTTGATCCTTAAGCAAACGAGTAATCCGATCGATATCTTTTCTAACATCTTTCTTTTTTGTTAAAAACTAATGAATCTGTTTGTTTACTTACCATTTCCATACGCAAATATAAATTATGCAAATATCAATAGATCATATTTATTTTCATCTTACGTGAATACATTAATTAGTTTCGGAAGCATATTTTGTAAAGACTTTTTCGTTTATTTAGCTTTTAATCGACAGGCGAAGTATTAAACATTGCAGTATACAAGACGATAATTCAAACGCGTGGAATTGAGATTCAGAATAATGAACTGCACTTATATTAATAAAAATCAATCACAAAATTTTATTTAGAAATGCACAAATTAAAAATATGGGTTAAATATAGATATTTATTATATCTTTTAACTAGAGATCTCGTTTTTACAAGCTTACAACCAATTTTGAGGCGACCAGACGGGTGTTTTAGATCTTTCTAATTTTGATAAGCATTAGATGATGAAGATGTCGCCAAAGCTTGTATTCAATTTTCCATTTTTCAATACCACATCAACCTGCTCTCGATGGCAGATTTAATATGTACCAGATGTGTATATTAGGTAGATCTTTCGTAGAATCGGATCTGGATCTGCGATCCGAAAATTTTATTATCGAACGAACCCATCGTGCTTCCTTTCATAGAAAGGAGATTTATAATTAAAAAAGGGACACATAAAAATAATTGCAATTTAACTTTTAATTATGAAATGTCTTTTCTAGCTGTTAAATGATAACCGTATAACCCCCCAAAATGTCTTCATGAGGTTAAGGAAATTTTGAAGAACAGGCATAATGCAAGTAAAGAAGATTTTTCTTTCATAATAAAACATTGTTTCCGAGGCTTACTGGCAAAATATTGAGAATTTGACGATCATGGTTTCGATATTCTATTCTACTAAAGCTCAGTTATCTAAAGAGTTGATGAGAGAGATATCTTTTGTGGATCATATATCCTCTTGCTAATGTGATATGGAAGTATGTATGGTAAATTTCCGGTTCAAGTGTTATCTTTGTCATTTGATCATGGTTCGAAATGGCTAGATCCATTCCAAAATAATCCTTTTATTACCTCCAAAGAGACATCCATTCAAATGTCACGTTTGGCTTGATTATTAAGTTTGCACTTAAATTAAAGCAATCCAATCTCATTATAGTGAATTTATAGAAATTTAAAGAATTCCAACATGAATAGTATGCATATTAAAGTTGATGGATAGTCCAAATTAGTAGATTATTGTTAGAAGTAGACACTTATTGCTTCAAAACAGGATGTGCATTTGATACTGAACCTAGTTTCACATTGTTATGTATGAATTTAAATTAAAGCAACCAAATCTCCATATTGAGAATTTATAAGTGAATGACGTCTGTACTAACAGTGATGTGATTGTCAAATGATGCTGGTTCAAAATGGCTAGATTCATGCCAATGTAACTCTCTTATTGCTTCATAAAGTAATATATACATTGAAATTAAACTAAACTTCACATTGTTATATTTACATTTAAATTATAGTAATCAAATTTCCTTGTAGTGAATTTATAGGAGTTTAAATTATTTTTGCATGTTTGATATATACCTCAAAAGTGTTGGCTTGTCCCTTGACGATAGTTCAAAATGGTTAGATTTTTGATAAAGTAATCCTCTTAAAAGGGATGCACATTGATTGATATTAAACCAAGCTTCACATCGTTATTTTTGCACTTAAAGGAATCACATCTGCTAAAAGTGAACTTTTAAGAATTTAGAAGTTTCATATATATATATATATATATTAGCTAATTTTACTTACTAGATAATATTTGTAAGTTAAAAAATTTTTAGAAGAAACTTTTTAATCGTGTATTATTAAGGAAATGTGATAAAAATTAGCAGTAAATTAGGATCGCTGCTAAAATGTATAAATTTTAAAAAGCTGGGGTTTTTTTTGGTTGATGAAAATAATAAAGCAGCAATTTTTATTTCCAAAATCTAGATCTTTAATAAATGCGAAAAGAAAAAAAGTTATCAAGAGGAGTGAAGGGCAGAAGCAGTTCCCGTGATTTCATCTGCATCCGGAAAAAATATTGTTTATTACGTCAGCTAAAATTAAACGACTCAAAATTTATATTTTCGGAATTTAGGATTATGAAATAACGCACATAATACAGTTCGCTCCTTATTTTATAAGACAAAAAAAATAAGCAACAGTTAAAACTTAAATAGCATCCATCTATTAAATGTGAAAAAGTTCAGTTTTACTATCGTCCCATTTTAAAGCAATACTAGGGATATTTTGGGACGGATCTAGTAATTTTGAACAGCGGTCAGATGTCGATACAACACCTGAGTTGGCACCCCCTCTTCGAACTTCCACACCATACCAGCGGGAGAGCGGTTCGCCCCGACAAATTTAACTTACCCCAGACCTGCTTATACGATGGTTTTTCGGTGGAATCGGGTCTCGAACCTAAAACTCTGGTTGTGAAACCGAGATCTTACCACTAGACTACCGCGACCGTGAAAAAATACTTAAATTAATTTTTAGGAGGGTTTTTCTGAATTATTTACTGAAAGAAGCATTATAAAAGCATATAATTTTAGTTTTATAGGGTTGGAAGTAAGATTCTTAGAATAATTCATTGAGTCCATGAATTCTCAAAATGTTATTGTCATATTGCTTCTCTAACCAGTTGTATAGAATTGAATTGAGTCTAAAATGTTATATAACGGTTTCATATTCATTATTTTCTAATATTTAAATTTTTTTTAAAAAAAGAATTATTTAATCTAAAATACAAGATCTAATTTTACATATACATTTAATACAAGGTCTACACTAAAATAAAAGATCTATATTTAATCTAAAATACAAATATTATAGATTATTTAATCTGAAATAATCTATAATAAATAACTCAAGATCGCATTACTTTAATGAGTATAAGTAATCCAGAAATGGAATAAACTGAGAGAATAAAAGTTAAATGTAGATCTAACGTTCCTAAATTTTGCTATTTATATTGTTAATAATTTATATTTCTCTGGAATTTAGTTTCATTAAAAATACTGTAACAAATCTTAAATCACAGTCTATAACAACATTTTATTCAAAATAGCCCTATATGAGTCATTATGGAATATGGGTACAGATTCAAAGAACAACACGACAGCACGTTAATCAGTTGATATTGACAGAAACACAACAATTAAAGTGAACAGATAACTATAGTTAGTGTTAATTCAAGTGTATAATAATTATCAAACTAAATAAGATCAAATCTAGTGAATGACGTTTGAAGTACTTCTACGTGTTCTATAGCTATAAAAAGAAATTAATGCGATTAAATAATTTTTGTTTTTAATACATAGTTCTATTGTACATTATATTTACCGCCGTTAAAGGAAAATTCTATTCAAATATAAAAATTGCTATTAAGTGTACTGGAATTCTATTTAGGATTATGTAACTGTGCGTTACGATACACAGAGTAAACTTCACCTTATTGTCAACTTAACTTGTCACTATCGATAATGGAAGTATGAAAGTTTTTTACGAATTAAAAATTCTTAAACAAAGAGAAGAAACATGTAGAAACAGGAAAAAACTTTCAGTCATTCATCTTAGAATCTTTTGCTTAAATTTAATAAAAAGCAAATCGCAACTCGGAAATTTTTTTAAATAAAAATATTCAGATAAATGAGTGGGTGACAATTCATTTCCTATGAGTTATTTCACTGGATGATACCTCAGATATGGGTATCAGAAGTTTCCGATATGGTGACTGGTTTTCTCTTTCGTGGTGCATGCAATAATGGTATGTGGTAAGTTACCCTCAATCCGATAATGAAACGTACCTTTGTATGAAGAGAGGGTGCATGACCCGCACCGTAAAGAATAATTTTATAATATATTCACCAGAGGAAAAAAAACACCTTTATAGTCTTCGTGGAAATTCGGTTGTTCAGATTACCCCGAACGCTAAAGCAGGGTGGAGGTAAATTCTTATGCTTATGGTCTCATGAATAAGTAATTCGAAAACGAAATGGAAAAACATTTTTCATTTTCAATTTAGAATATTTTACACGAAGTGAAGAAAAATATGGAACAAAGATTCACAATTGTTCGTCTTAGAATTTCTTGCACACGTTTAAAAAAAGTGTATTGGTGGTCTAGAACTGAATGCTAATATAAAGATATGCAAACCGTGAACGATTTTTTACGAATTTTTATGAACGATAACTCGTTTTTGTTATGAATTAAAAGTTTGCATACGAATTGAAAAAACCTTTTTTCACTTCAGATTTTGAATCTTTTATATCAGAGTCTTAGAAATTTTATGCTTTTCTAATAATTAACAACGACTCCAAACGGGATCGTGAAGAGCAATTTCGGATTCACGAATGATTTTCGCAGTTTCTCCAATATATTTTAATATTCGAAAAAAATTGTACAGAAAATCATCTTAATTTCCAATATTTCAATGAAACAAACGAAAAGAAAAACAATTTCAAAGTGAAATGTTTCATTTGAAAATTAAGGCTCCATGTTGTTATTATTTGTGTAATTTAAGCATAAAAAACTTTTAATGAAACTGGGGCCAAGTTATTCGCTTGTAAAAGAGTCAGAAGTAGAGAATATTAGAGAAGCCCTATTTTATAGACACTCAACAGAAAGAAAATCTAGTCTTTCACTTTTCATCCACAGTGCTCTAAACCTTTTAATAAAATCCTTCCAAGGCTATCTGTATTTCATCCTCATATCCAATACAGGATCCCACACGCGATTTTAAGAGACTTCCTCAACTCTCAGTGGAGTCGGTCGAGGAATTCTGTTTCCCGACATCTTTTCGTAAATAGCTTAAACGTCGTTTATCCGCGAAGTAGTCTACCGATTATCTGGGTCTCTGTGGAGTCTACTCGGGGAAATCGGTCCAACATCAAATATAAAGGCTTCGGTCCCCGGTGGACTTTGAGTAAACGAATCTGGAGATGCCATAAAAGTCCTTCGGCGTCTCAGATTTCTTGGTCCAGGGAAGAGGAAGGAGCAAATGGGGAAGGATACCATCCAAGAATAGAAATGAATTTTGATTTGACGATTTAAAGGGGAAAATAAAACCACCAACTTTTTATGGTGGGAGAAATGAAAGAGCAGGTTCTAGATTAGCTCTGAGAGAAGTTGGCTAAATCAATTAATATTCTACAGAGAGTTCAAGAAAAGTTGTATTCTTAATTCCGCATCACAATTATTCGCGGGTTACATCATTACAGATTTGATTTAAATGAATTACATAATTAAAACTTTGAAATATATTATGATAGCTTTGCATTTTTTCATACTATTATAACGTTACAATCAACTTTATTTCAAAAATATTGGGGATATACACAAGCATTGCATGTAAATAACATTAAGTTTCACTGCTAAAGTATTTGGACTTATTCGTAAATATTATCTTTTAACAGGGATTAAAAATTACTGATGCTGGAAAGCTAATAGACTAAAAATTTCAGCAATACTCGTTACGAATATTAAAATCATTATTTTCTGATGACATTTATAAAACTTAAAACGTAACAAGAAAAATTATAATCATTGTTATCTTTGGATAATAAAATACACATGATGGAAGAAGAAAATAAAACCATCATCATTTTCATGTTCTAAGAAACAGAAGGCAGTTTAGATTTGCTGTTAGATAAGTTAAATGAAACAAAATAAATTTTTGGTGATTTTTTCAAAGGCAAAGGCTTGGATTACAAGATTTTTTTAAAACTTTTCAGCGAAATATAGGTAACACGAAATTAAGAATCAACATAATAATAAAAATAATAATTTTGAATTTAAGGAGAGAAAAGAATTAAAAATATAACTTGAAGGAAAGTTTTTTAATTAAAAGTAATTAATTAAAATTAGTTGAATTAAAATAAGTCTACCACAAATCAAAAACTTATTGCACGTATAAATTTAAACTATCAACTATTAAATTATTCAAACTTAAATGAGAAAAACAGAAATCGTAACAGAAGACCTCATACAAAGAGGAATAATAATGACGTACGAGAAAAGTCTACTGATTTTCTCACTCAGAAAATAAAATGCTCTTTAAATGAGTTGCAGCCTTTACTGTCCTGATTTTTTGGTTCACAAAATAAAAATTTCTTTTTGTTTTTTGCTTCCAATTAGTAAGGTAAGACTTAAACTTAATTAGAAAAATGAAACTTGGTTGTCGTTGCTGGATAATAAAAAATTCATAGAGAAAAATAGAAATGAATTTTGATTCGACGATTTAAAGGAGAAAATAGAATCATCTTTCTTATGACGGGAGAAACGGAACAGCAGGCTTCAGATTCGCTCGAAGAAAAGTTGACTAAAAGAATAAAACTTCTCTAGAGAAGTTTCTGGAAACTTAATCGATTAATAGTTATCTGATTCAGCAAATAAAACGTTCTTTGGCCAGTTGTGATTTTTAAAAAAATAATTTTTTTTAAAGAAAACTCAATGTGCAGTAGATTAGTTAAGATCTAGGACATTTCTTGAGTTAAAAAAAATTTCAGTTAATTACATAAGATTTAAAGCAAAACAGCTAGAAAAATGTGATTGATATTATACTTTGTTGCTATTTCTCGAAAATAAAGTTCACAAAAACGACAAAAATTAATATTGATTTGAAGATTTAAGAAGAAAAAATAAAACTATCATCATTTTTATGATAGGAGTAATGAAACTGTAAGATTGAGCCTTTTTCTGCTTTTTTTCAGTAAGTTAAAATGCATCGACTTCAACAAATATTCTTCAAATAGTTTCTAAGGATTTAATGGATTAATGACTTGCTGGTTCAACAAATAAATTCAAAAATAATTGCACTGCAAGTTAAACATCATTAATAATTTACTTATGGAGTATTTAATGACTACAAAAATTAAAAAAACATGTTTTTATTCCAATTAATTTCTGAAAAATTGAAATAAAACTCAATTAGAAAATGATTGTACTGATTCTTCACTGTTGCTGTAGATAAAAGAGATTAAAAGAGGAATAAGAAATGAATTCTGATTCACAGATAAAAAGATAATAATAAAATCACAAAGCTCTTCAAGTTGGAAAAAACGAACAACTAACTTCCGATTTGCTTCACTTTTCTTAGTACTTTAAAGCTCGATCGAAAAGAATAAAACTTTTTCAGGCAATTTTTAGAGATTTAAATCGACCAATTTCTATTTGATTCAACATATAAAACGCGATGTACAGCAGTTGTGGTATTTAAAGCGTATATCTAATATATTTGCTGTATGTGTAGAATCTATCGGTGCATCAATTTCATTAAATTTGATAATAATTAGTAAGAACCGTAGGAGGGTATACATTTTTATAGCTATTTGATAAATTACTAAAAGCACGTTAAAGAAAAAATAGATAGTTTTATATTACTAATCTTATGAGCGTAGCAATCTATATATTCATGAATTTATGGCAATGCAATGTAAAGGAAATCATCTAAAAAATTATAAATTGAATTATGGCGACACTTCATCGTTCATTAAGCTTTCAATAAAAATTGTTGTCAGAATAAAATCAGAAATTCATAATTACACGTCTGCTTTTCAAATAAATTATAAAAAAATTGAATTTTGCTATGTAAGTTACACAAATCGTTTTTATTTTATGCAAAGAAAACTTAATACATGCCATTATGAATTACATGCCAAGGATTTGCGAATTCTCTGGAAAATTACTTACTTAAAAGGAAATTAATAATTTTCAATTGCCTAAAATGAGAATGTAGAATTTACTGAGTTAATTGGTATATGGCGCATGGATATTTTCATGGGATAGTAAATGGGATATTTTCAATTCATTCATATATGTTAAAACTATCTGCTAAAATAGTTGCTTTCGGGCTGTTGAATTATTATGCATCCATTTAAAATTAATCGAATCTGTTTACTACAAATACAGCGCGTGCAAATTATAATGTAATTTTTTACGGAATATCAGCGTAAATGAAAATCCTACTTTGAAGTTAATGTTCGAAGAAAACAATTTTTTATCTTAATTTTAGCGATGACAATGGCACATGATTAAACGATTTGATGAAACGATTAAATTAGTTTGAATTGCTTCATAACTATAAAAGCATTGTCATAGTTTGTATGGCAAGCTCAATTTCAAAAATTATAAAAATTAGCGAAAAAAAATTAAGCGGAAATGATACTGGTTTCATAAAAAAGGTCAGTTTTTGAAGTTTGAGATAAAGTAAAAATCATTTTTTGTGAGATAATATTTTCGGAATATACAGTTGAAAAGCACAAAAAAATTCCTGCTTAATTTTTAATTAACGTGTATTTTAATTAACTTTGGGACACTGAAATGCTAACAGTGACTATTTTCTTGTCTTGATGAGCATATGTGCTGAACTTCATCAAGATCATACAAAAAAAAAAAAAACTGCACATTAGTATACAAGATATACAAACAAGCATTTTTCATTCAATCTCTCTCTCTCTCTATCTATCTATCTCTATGTGCACACGCACGCACACGCACACACACACACACACATATACAGAAAGAGAGACGACGGGGAGATAAATATTTTATGCCTTTTTATGAGAGTTCTTAACAATTATAATCAAATCAACAACATCACCATACTATACTTATCTTAAAATAATTAAATAATTCATTCGTTCCATGCGTCAAAAGTAAGAATATATTTTGCGTTAAGAGAAGGAAAAAAAAATCACACAGATAGGTTACATTTTTCCCAAGTAGGAAAAAAGTAACATAAATAATAAGAAAAATGCTCTACTTAGATTCAAAAATAAATTTTAAGGTCGTTACTTTATATTTTATTAAACTTACACTTATTTGTCTTATTTTCTCCGGGTGTCAAAATCTTAATCATTTTATAAAAATTTGTACACTCCCCCCCCCCAAATTTTCTGGAAAACACCTTAATAAAGGTGTTTATTCCAAGCATAAAAATTGTGGAATTTGAGCAAGATCGAGTGCTCAGATTTTTATTTTCACATTCCCACACATGATTATTTTGTATTTAAGAGTATAAGGAAGAGAACCGGGTATACATATTGGAAATTTTTTTGTCAACGGGTTGAATTCAAAATTACTTAAAATACAACTACTATTTTAGTGACAAGATCACATGCCAAATTTCATTTATCAAAGACCCTTGTATTTTTGTGTTATCGTGTTCACATAAACACGACAGTCATAACAGACAGTCAATCCATTGATAGATTGAAAACAAAATTTGATATATATCTACACTTTAGATACTTAAACTGTATACTAAACTTCATTTAGTTTGCCTTTTAGATTTCATAGTTATCGAGTTCATTTGCATTTAGACAAACATACAGACAAATTTCTTGTGAGTGTATTTCGTTCAAAAGTTGATAAAAATCTGAAATTTAGTGTAAAGATTGCATACCCCATTTCATCCGTCCACCTCAAAATGTTTTTGTGTTGTCGTGTTCGTAAACAGAGGTAATTACAAAAATGTGACTTTCAGATTCTGGAAGATCTGAAACGCGCAGAGTCGTCAAAATCCCAAGTTTGAATTTTACAGTACCTTCTCTTTGCCCACTCCATTTTCTGCATAATATGTCTACGAAACATAAATTAAAATTCAATTTCTTCATTTAATTCATAACTTAATCAGGAATATATTTCTGCTTCTTAGCAATTTTAAAGCAGCGTAAAACTACAACCAATTATTAGAAATGGCCATTTCATCATAATCACAAACGAGAATTTTATACTTATTTTATTGATGGAAATTAACGATAAAAGTTCTCGTCGTTTATATAAAAGAAACTTAGGTAATGATATTAATATATAAGCAATGGAAAACTAAATACATAAGAAGGAGAGATATTTAAGAGGAAATGTTTTGCTCGTCAGCATAAACAAAATAAAAAAAAATTATGAAAGAATTCTACCTACAATAAAACATAGTATTTTTCACGTTGACAAAACAAAACAAAAGAGTAACTCTTTTAAACGCAAGCAAGATTAAGTAGTTGGATGAATAAAATTAAAAAGTAAATTCTCTGTTACATATAATGGAGTTAAAAATAGCACACATTTTAATCTACATGGAGTTTGTTGAGGTCAATTAGAATATAAGAAAACGCATGGAAGAATGAGAAATTCATGAACGAGGATTTTTACAAAAGTTAAAGTAAGCATTAGTTGAAATCTCACTTAAACCGTTGGCTGTGTTTTTAAATGAAACTTAACTGTGAGATAAGCTGATCACACTTTCTGCATACATGATTTCTCTAACTAGTATGCATCACAAAAAAGGACTAATTAAAACTGCGGCATTTTTACCTTTAACTACGCAAGATGATCAATCAGACTAATTGGACTAGTTGGTGCGCCAAAATGGTGAAAGAATCAGATATTTACAAAAACTATTTAGAAGTCTGAATCTAAAATTTAATGAAGTTCATCATAATAATTTATCTCGTAATTATTAATTATTTCTTTCTCATTAAAGTATGCCAAATTGGACATCTTTTGTTGGATTGATTCAAAAACCTTTGAACAATTCAGTTTCACCTGTCTTTAATGCATAGATGCAAATGCCTATCTTTATTTACAAAGCAAGTGTATACAAGTAAATGCAAAGTGCATGGAATAAATTTATATTTATAAGACACATATTAAATCTGCTATGCTATCGTATTTTAGAATCATTGTGAATTAGAAAGTGCATTTTGCGTGAGGGAAAAAGGATGTATCAGCAAATCATAAGATAACATAAAAAATTATATGACATGAAGAGTAATATCAGCTTTAATTGACTCCATTATTTCAACACATTTATATCTGAAGTAAATACATATTTCAAACACGAATTCTGAAAGATTAGTATCCAATCTCTTAAATTTCTTCAGATATCCAATTTGTTACAGCAAATTGCTTCAGAATGAGAAGCTGCATCTTGGAAAAAAAAATCAAATTTGTTTGCTAGTTATCCTCTTTTATTCAGCAAGATTCGTTGCTGAAAAGTCTTGCTGTATGCTATTGTAAATGCTGCTGGTTTTAATTCCACTTGGCGTAGCAGATTTAATCAGTTATGCGTCAGGGACTTAAAGAGGAAATGTGACATCTTTTGTTCAGACCTGAAAACTGGTTGAACTCCAATACATAATAAATGATAGGTTTGTTTTCTCGGAGAACTTTCAAGAGAAACTGACTCATATTTGCGTTTTGCTTAAAGATTAAGCGAGGGGAAACTCCAGCAGCTAGCCCGACTGCAGTGAGATCTCGCTAATAACATTTAAATTATACCGTTTAGTTTCAGTTTTATGGGTTTGAGTATCTGCTCAATAAATCTGAAACAGATTGATGCAAAAGAAATAATTATGCAACTTTGTTTACAAGATACATTGATTAAGAGTTTAATTTAACAACAATTTTTTATTTTTATAACATCGAGATATTATTTCACAAACAAATAACTGTATTTACTGCCTACTTCTGCAAAAATAGTATGGAAAAATTAATGTATATTGGTAAATAATGTTATTTCAATAAATAATATTTCTTTGAAATTCAGGATATTACTATTATCTCCACTAAAATTAAAAGAGAATGCAAATGTGTTATCGCTCGGTAGAACCGAAAGTTTCATCTAGAACTACCAAATTTGGCATAGTTATACTTTGGAGGATGAGAATATGCGCTCGAAGTGAGATTAATTGATTAAAAGTTAAATGAGATTTTGACGTTTTCCTCGATGACTCCCAAAAGTACTATAGCACAAAACTGATTTTCACATTATTTTAAAATTTTAAAAAGGATTTATCAAATGAATTGCAGTCACTTTTAAAAATTTAGACAGCAGTTAAAAAAAATGTTTTGCATAATTTTCAACAATGAATATCATTCCCGTTATGAAATTCAAATCTTTTCCACTGCTTCAAGTATATAATTGCGTGATTTTTTCCATTGTTCAAAGCTAAGGAAGGAAGATAGTGCAAATTATCTGCACAGTTTTCACGATTCAGAAAGGGAAACAAAATTACAAATTAAACTTTAGGGTTCACAAATTAAGACTTTAGGGTCTAAATTCTAGAATATAAAGTAATCTTTGAGCCGAATCAATAATTCAACATCAGATACTTATTAAATATTCTAAAGAACTTTTAAATTCGAGAATTCCTAAGCATTTCAGCCCTGATTGGATATAAAATCAGAAAACGGGGCACTCCCAATATTGCTTATTAATATTTAATTAAAATAATCTTTGAGATATATCATACTGTTTGCTTTCCTTAATGGACTCGTTTTAATGGGATATAAATACGGCGCAATACCTTCATTTGCTCGTAAAACTAACTTCACGTGATGGGAATCACTTTGAATTCTGAAAGCTAAGGGAATGTACCTAATTAGGTACTTGGAGCTCCGATAAATAACATTTATCGTAAGAAGTTTTCTAATTCTGTCTTGGACATTAAAAATGTAAATTCTGAATCTGAAGGAAAGAATATCAAAAGGCAAAAGAATCTTAAAAGGAACTCGGTAAGTATTTAGAATTGCTAGATTTTTATAATTTTACATTTGGGCTGATAAAAAGACAAGGAAATTCTTTTATTTGCCAGTATTTTCTTTTTTAAATTAAAAGTAGAATGTTTTATTAATTACAGTGTATTCGATTCTTAGACATGTGTGCATTGGGAATAATTAATACTGGATATTAAAAATTAAACGGAATAAATAAAGCGATATAAACACAGTAAATGCTAAAAAATTCCGAATTTTTAAAATTTTGTATTTGAAATGACGAAATTGAATAAATATAATAGTTATATCTTATTTCCTTAAGTAAGTTGTTAAATTATTTTTATTTATTGAAGGAATTATTAAATAGAAAAGAGAAGTTTTGTTAATAATTACGTTTCCTGTAACGAGTAAATACTTTAATGTAAAGAAGTTTTACTTAATAAAATCATTTTGTTTGCAATTTCTAGATTTTTATTTGACACCGTAACAGTCCAATTTTGGTTAGAATTAAAGATTTTCAAGCGAAAAAGGAGCTTTAGATCATCATTCTTTTTCTTTAAAACATTTCAATATTTTAATCTGAAGTCGAAATTGTTCTTAATAATTTTATATTGCATTTAGATATAAATCTTTTAACAATGTAAATTGCTTACAATTGAATTTTAGATTAGACATATCGGACCGAAATGATAGATAAAATAATAGACTTTCTCAGATACATCGAAAATGAAAATATAGTTTGTCTTATACACACTTACTCAGCAAAAAAAGGCATTCATTATTTTTATATCATTTTAAAAGCAGGTAGTATTTATAGGAGTATTTTTTTGTATAAAAGTTACTGGAAAGTAAACAACAGGATCACCCTAAATATAAAAATGCAGTAAAACTGAGAGAAGGTTGTTAAAGTAGATATTTGCGAGAAGAAGGTCTTAAATTTGTCAAATTAATTATTTTCTTTAAATGAATTATATCATTAAATCGTAATAAAACATTAATTTCGTTTACAAATGCATTTGATTAAGAGAAACAAGAACTATGTAACGCATCCTGCATATAAAAAATAAAAGCAAAGCATGACTAAAGAAATCACGGAAAAAAACTTCACTAATTGTTTTAATTAAATAAGAACATTTCTTTCGATGATCATAAACAGCATCATAAGTACATTTTTGTTAAGACTATAAAAATACTTGAAAATAAGGTCAGAATAATTACCTTACTTAAGGTTTCTTACTTATTACCTAACTTTCTAGAATTACAGTTAATAAAACATCGTCTATTTGAAATATGGAATATAAAAAGTCATTTCTACATTATTAGAGTTAATTACCTTATGAAAAAAGTGACGAAGATTTCAAAGACGATTACTGGATACGGATATAACTCAACAACTCATTTTTGTATTATTTTCAGAAATTCTAAAATAATACAGATCAAACTCCAAGGAAAATTATCTGTTAGCGAGTTTTATTAAAATAAACAACTGCAATTACTAATTGCAACATAAAGTAATACAGTCCAATGAAAATTATTCTTTAGAAAGATTAATCAAAGACAAAAAAAAAACATCTAATGGGTAACATAAATAATTTAGTTTACGATTTTCCGCGTTAATGAAAGTGATATAAATTATTAAAAACAGTTCGATATTCATTTTCTCTTTTAAGACAAAAACAAGAACAATGATTAATGATTAATCAATGTAAAGCAATATGAACTACATTTGTCTCTTCTGGGAAAAATGAACAAATTACAAATTAATACTCAAAAAGAAAAAAATATATATTATTTGCCTTAATAATGATGTACCACCCGCAGCTTAAATGAATGGAATCAATATGGATGAAATATGCGTTATAAAGTACAAGAAATCTATATCATCCTATTAACTTAATAAGAAATGAGGTATCACAATCATTATTGGCATTCATAATTGATCATTGCAGCGCAGATTTAAAGAGATGAAAAATGCATTCCCATTATTACAACTGTTTCAATAATTCAAGTTCAATGCGATGAGAAACAAAAAGAAATGAATATAAATGTCTCCTTGTAATGATGTCATTTATTTTATTTCCTTTGCATGCTGTAAGGTTTTAATTGCGACATAAATTGTTATAGAAATCAGATCTTAAATTTTTTCTTCAGTGTCATTTTGAAATTGATTAAGTGTTTCATTGGTGTTTGTTGTTTTAAAACAATAAATTCTAAACTATTGTCTTTTTTTTTCCTTTTTTCTATCGTAGTTATTTTATAGCATTCCGTTTTCTTTTATGCACAAAATAACAGTTTAAGGTAAATTTTCAATTTTTAATTTGAAAAATACCATTTCACTACTTTCCCTTTATCGCAGTTTTTAATATCTTTTTTACTTCTATTAAAAAAAAATCTCATATTATAGTTTTATGTTACACTAAAAAAATTTTTTTCTTAAAAAAATGAATGTATGGATTTTAATACTTCATACATTTACTTTACATATACATTATTTACTACTTTATAGTATATATAATTATATATTGTATATTACTTTATAATATATATTATTTGCAAATTTGCTTCATTTTATAAAACTTGTAAGTACTTAAATAAAATTACTTTATCTCAGTTTAGAAAAAAATATTTCGAAGGT
This sequence comes from Argiope bruennichi, assembly GCF_947563725.1. Classification (NCBI taxonomy): domain Eukaryota; kingdom Metazoa; phylum Arthropoda; class Arachnida; order Araneae; family Araneidae; genus Argiope; species Argiope bruennichi. The sequence goes on along the minus strand of NC_079163.1, from coordinate 103,166,721 downwards.
TAATATATTGCTGAAACATCATCTTGTAAATATGAGGTATAAAGAAATTTAATATAATAATTATTTGGCAAATAAATAAACATGTAAATAAAAAAATCTACACACATTATATATAAAGTCATAACAACAATAAAATCAAATGGCATTTCAGTTTCTGTCCTACTACAGAAGAAAATTTTCTACAGCAATATATTGTCTTTTAATAGCTTTAAAAATCAAATAAATAAGTTATGATATTTATAAGTATTACAGACACAGTACACATCATAATGTTTTTAAAAATGAATTTCTGATTAAAGTTTTTCATATAATATTTTTGATTAATATTATATCATGCAAAATCTAATATCTATTTAATGGCGGCATTTTTTTCACTACATAAATGATTTTATTGATTCAAGAAAATAAAAAAAAACTATTAATAAATAATGCTCATATAACGATGAAATATTAAAAATCAAGTAATTTATCTGAAACTTATATAACTGCTTTATAAATAATCTTATTTTTGAAAGGTAATTTGAAAAGGAGCAGAATTTAATAACAAAGCTGAAACTTAATTTCTTTGTACTTCTATATTAATTACGATGATAAGTTTTATAAAAGTGCACGAAATTGTATCAAAATGTCATTTGAAAAACACCTATTGAGCAAAAATTCTTTTGGTCATACAGTTTTACAATTAAGAAAAGATATTTATTAAATACTTATGCTCAACAAATCTTGAAAATCTATATGTTGAAAGATTATGAATTATCAAACTAAAGCATGCAAGCAAAATAGACTGAAAACTGAAATAAAAGCTGAAATGAAATAAACTCACTGACAACATATATGACTTTTTACAATCGTGTTATTTAGCCATTAAAAACTCATATTTCGGAAACCTCAAAGAGATAAACACTTTTCTATCGAAACCTCACAAAACTATGTTACACACAAAATATAAATTTTAAAATCTTAAATCTAATAAACCATACAATCTAACAATGCACGAAAACCTCCAGAAACACTTCGAACCAACTTTCTTCAGGGGAAAAAAAAAAAAAAAAAAAAAAAAAAAAAAAAACTTTTGAAGCAAAACATTTCTAGAAAACTACAAACAATAGAGCAACAAAACAATGCAACTTACTTAGTCTTTGTATCTCGTGGATTCAACGAAAAGAAAAACGATAATGTTCGGGGAAAAAAATTTTTCTCCCCCTAAACACGACGCAGGCGAAACGAACTGGGCTTTACCATGTGGCAGCGTGTTGAGTGGACTCCTTCCATATTCGAACACGCATGATAAACTTGCTGCACTCCCTCCCTCAACGTAGATTTGGAAGAGAGACGAGAAAAAGCATCCTCTCGCCAAGATAAGGAAGAGCAAGTGGGACTGGCAGAGGCAGTGGCGCCGCGCCGCCCGGACCGAGCGCAAGGTCACCAACCAGACAGGCGCTGGGCTCGATCTACTGCCGGGCTGAATAAAGTGCTGAAGTAGATCACCCCCACTTCGAGTAGTTTTCTTCAGCTTCAGGTGGGGAAACTTATAGGAGGAGGATTTGGGGTTTCTTAGCCCCCCCTCCCCCAACAATCTAATAGTTAGACATTTTGTTAAAAGGCCAATAAGAAGTCGGCATGACAAAGTCTGTTTTTATATACCGGAAAAGAGCGAAGCCAGGTCGTTAAATTTATGTCACTAAGTTCTTTTTAAACTTTTCGTTAAGCATTTTTTTTTTTTTTTTGCTGTCAATTTTCATATATTTTTTATTGGAAAAGATATATTTTTAATGAGTTGGAGCGGGAACAACTACAACGAGGAGAGAAAAAAAAATTTGAATGGCAGTTACGTTTTTATTCTTTTTTACTTTAAACTCGAGCTCGCATTGTTTTAAGGAATATGTACTTTTTAATCACTTATTTATAACAATTTTTTAATTCTTCATGTTTAATTATTTTTTTTTTAAATTTATATGCACGAGAAAACGTATAGTATAACTTAATTTTTTTTTATTTACACGTGACAATTTAATTTTCTCAGAAATAATTCTACAAAAAAGAAAAAAGCTAGAAATATATAATATAAACTTAATATTATTTTTTGTAATTTATTTGTATAACTCTCAATAATATATTTTTTTTTCAGTATAGTTATAGCTACTGTTAAAATATTATTCTGATGTAATTATAGGCATTTAAATATTATGTATTATTATCGAAAAGCAGTTACTTTTTAAATACAAAAAAATATTATAGTTACCTGCAACAAATGCGTTTAATTAAATGTTCACAATTTAACAAAAAAATCAATAGAGCTTTTCATTTATTACATTTATCACATTAATATTTAATTTTTAATCAAACCAATTTTAATAACGACATTAGTTTTTTTAATTAATTACTTTAAATAGATTTTGGAGAAAAAATTAGTACAGAATTAAACTTTTAAAATTATTTTTCCTGTACTCCTTATACTTATTTACATACATTTTGATAACTTTATTGAATAATTAAACATCATGCAGAGTAGAGTTAGCGCATCTTATTTTTACATTGACATTTCTTTTTAAAATAAAAGAATGTATGCTCCCACCTTTTTTGTAATGTAACTATAAATCTTTTCTAGTTTTTACTTTTTTTACTTATAGTTATTCCATTGTTAATGGTTGAGAATCAGTGCTTGAACTATAGATTTAATGGAAACAGATCAATGGAATTAGATCATCAGATTATTGTATATCAATTAGAAGGTATAATCTAAAATTATTAACTAATACATGATCCTTCACTGGCGTATATAACATGAAATTGGTATTAGGTGTATATCAAGTGAACATGAAATGACTCTATTAAACATGAGTATTAAATTAAATATGTTTCTAATAAGTAAAAAATTGGTAATTTGAAAGCATTTGTAGTACAGATCTGGAAATCCACTTAAGTCAATAAGAAATTGCAATTTAAAGTTATTGATTGATACATTTTCTCCAATGGCATATATGAGCATGATATATGGTGTACTTCCCGTGAACATGAATTGACTCTATTAAAGAGAAATACTAACTGAAAGAATAAATAATTTGATGGCAGTTGTAATGTAGTTCTGGAAATCCTTTTCTTATGCATGTCAGTAAGAAAATGTAACCTCAAGTTATTGATTGATATATGGTCTACCATTATGGCCTGTAAATATGTTTTAAAAAGGGGGCTCTATGGTCAAAATGGGTGCCCTGGGAGACGTTGTTGTCGTTTTAACTTTGCGTGTCAGGAATATCTAATGATAAGCCATCGTTCGAAAACGTCAATCGATTAGAGAAGTAGCTCCTACTCATCAATTACATGTTAAGAGAGTGGAACTATTTTAAAAGGAGATAGCTGTAGAAAGTTCCAATCGATTGATTCTCGAATGATGAAAGCATAGTAAATATTAGAAAAGGTAACAACAGTACTTTAGAAAACAGTAATAATGATCATCTCGGTTGACAACTGCTCGTCAGTCGAATGCGTATGCTTTTATCCTCTTTTCTTGTCAAACTGTCTCTAAAAATTATGTTTGAGTTTTTTTATGTCCATGATAATGGAAAGCAATATTGATCCAATTTAATGGAAAGAGTATTTAATCTCAGTCTGTTTCTGACTATTCTAGAATTTTAGTTATTTTTGTCAGATATTTTACTATTGTTCTTACTATAAACCAGCTTGAAATATATTTTGAATGTATAAATCTTTTATAAGTTTTTATATTTATTTTTATTTACAAATTTTTTATTTTACTGCCATCTATTATGTCAGAATAAGACCTAAAATGACCTCCAAACTTTTATTCTTTTGTTTCAATTTTTACAATAATAGGAGCAAGACCGCGGGGTACTTTTATGAGCGCAGGCTAAATCATTTGACATAACTTGATTATAATGATTTCTCAGTTAATTTCGAAAATGTCGTTTACAGTTAGGTTGATATAAATATTTAAGAAATTGTTTAAACTTCGAGTTTTCAAATGAATATAAAATATGAAAACCGTAAGCATGTCATTGGTTGTAAAATGATTGGAGCTAGAATGTCCCGAACTTATGCTGTTGAAATATTAAAATCTACAAAAAAATTTTTTAAATTTAAAAAAAAAATAATTATGAAAACAGCAATGGAAGGATACAGAAAATAATTTACTGATATGATCCCATTTTAAAGGTATTATATTTCTTAGTATAAATTAAAAGCGATTACAATAATGAGTTTAATTTGATTAGTGGCTAATTTTTGACGCTATTTTTTTAATCATAATAAATATAGAATAAAAAGAGGTATGAAATCTATATATAGTTTTTTTTTCAAATAACTGCTCTAAATTTATCAGAATCTATAAAGGAAAATGAATAACTCCAATCAGCATGCAAATGTACCAAAAAAATCTGCATATGTATAACTGACACATTTTTTGAAAAATAGTTTTAATGTAGTCGTTGATTCTATAATATACATACATGTTAAATGAATACAATATTCAAATAACTTTATTTGAAGATCCGTATTTTCAATTTCAGTTACACAGTAAATTTTTTTTTAATAAATCAAAGACAAATCTAGAGCTAAATGGCATTTTAAAAATATTATATACTGGAAATGTATTCTAGATAAAATATAGGACGAAAAATATATCACATTCAGTAAAAATTTATGCTGATAGTGAATAACATTATGTTGGATACCAGCAACATTTTTTTAACAACACTAGATTGTTTCCCGTTTTGAATTTAATATGCTTGGATTCAAAGACGTTGATATTCATTCCTGTTTTTTAAACAACAATCAAAATAATGCTATGAAGAATATGAAGGATGGAACCTATGGAATCTATGAGGAAACCATAGGTTTATATTTTTATTTTTTTTATAAGAATACATTTATTTGTTGAAATATTTTTTAATGTTAAACTTAATGTAATGCTTTAAATACCCTAATACCCTATATGAAGTTCTGAATTGTTTTCTTTTTTAAATTAAAAAGATTAAATTCTATCCACAAAAGATTTTAAAAACTATTTGTTACCCGACCACTGCAATATTATTATTTATTTGATAAACCACAACGGCAAAGGAGCTACCCCCATCTTTCCTAGTCATCTGTGGTAAAATAATTGTTCAGGCTGCCACGACAATAAATTGGACACTGAGATGAACATAAAACCTTATTACGGTACAGCCCATATACAGCCCTCATACGGTACAGTCCAGTACCCACGAAGGAATACTACATCTACACGGAGGTAATTCAACCTCACATCAGAATACCCACCATTTAACCCCACCAATACCCACCAAAGAGGCGAAAACCTATAAAGCAATTTCTATCTGAGGTGCCTCCCATAGGGATTTTATTTAAATTTTCATTGAATTAAAGGCTATTAACGCAGCAAAAAATTCTTACATAGAGAAAAATATTTAATTTGTAACTTGTAATATGTAATATTTCATTTGTATTTGAAATATTTGTTAAATATTGCAAATTCACAATATTTTAACAAATTGCCAGCCGAATCATTAGAATCAGAGGCGAATTAATAAATACAGCAATATTTTATTTTTACAAATATTCGAGACAAAACTAATAATAACTTAAATAATAAACTTAATATCAAGATATAGGTTGAATATTTAAATTTTTCGACGATGTTAATTTGTGTTACAGAACAAAGCTAAAGTTTAAGAAAAAGTTACTATTGCGCAAAATGTTGAAAGCAGATCAATAAATTAAATGCCACAACACGGTTGACAAAATATGCAGATTAATAAATACCTATGAATTATGAACATACGAATAAATATATACATATATAAATAAATACTTGAGCCTTTTTTATATCTGTTTACTCATGAATTTTACTATTTTATAAAAATATTAACAGTATTTAAAAAGGATTTTGCATTACAAACAGTAATGGTCAAAATCGCGGCTACTGCCTGCAATTTTGTTTACAAGCAAGCGGTTTTATGTCGAACGAATGAAATTATTTACTCAATAGTTTAAGGAAAAAACACAGGATTTAAGACAAAGAGCAGATATTCTGTAGTGAAAGTTTAAAAAAATTAAGCTCTTTCTCAATAATAAAACAAATGAGCGCGATATAGAATATAAACGTACGGAATCACAAAATTTTATAGCTATTAAAATTTCTTAGCTTCAGAATTCAGTATTTTTCGTAATATACTTTTTTTCGTAAAATTTCCTATCTTCATCATTTTTGAGATATTAAAAAGTTATTCGTATTTCGTGAATTTTTCGTCAACAAATTGCCAAATGAACTTTAACCTTTCCCATGATGTTTAGTGAAAAATATCTCCGTAATATTTATTATAAAGTTACCATAAAATATATTAATTCACTGAACAACAAATAAAAATTGCTTCTTAAGATTTTGAAACAAATCTCTAATGAAAATTTAAAACATGAAGCAAACATGAAGATATGTATTCGAGCGAATATCTCGATAAATTACAGAAAATACCACGTTAATATACTTTCTAGCATAAATTTCGAACCACATAATAGTAATATCGTCGATATGCGCATAAGCCTAGTATCTCTCAATTTATTGAAGCGGCGACAGTTTACAAATGGTTTCGCGCAGCTCTCATCCCTCAGTTCGTTTTCTAAATGGAACATAATCTAAACGCAATGCAATTTCGTAATTATAAGTCACCTGTGGAATGTTGCAAAGAGAGATGTTCCGCAGCATGCCCATTTATAACACGCTGAAGAACACAGAGACACAGAGTTAACGCAAATTTACTGCGCCCCGGCCACACAATGAAATTCCAAGGTATGTGGAGAGACTTGGGAATTGGCAACTCAGTGTTATAAAATAGATGTGTGCAAGGACTGAATTTCTTAAGATTAAGCATAATCTGATTTTTCTCATATGGATAGAACTGTTTCAATCGTTTTGAAAAAATATTACTTTTATTACACTGTCGACAAATCATTAACCCCCCATCAATATGTTCAAAATTTTTTCTTTAGCTATATAAGAAAATTATAGCTATTTGCAATCTGCGCAATTTCTTTTAATCATCTTTATATAAACAGAGATAAAGTTAAAAGAAGTATCGGGTGGTTAGAATTAAAATATCCAATTCGAACACTAGAAAGAGAAAATTAATGATAAAAAAACAGACAAATTTCGATGCTGTACATTTTAAAACATGGGGAAAGGGATAGAATTATTTTACATGATTAGATAATCAAATGTTAAATTTAAGTGAACTTGCCACCTAACAATAACTGCACATTTTATTGAAATGTGATATCAAATCCTATTTCCTCATGCGACAGGCATAAGATATACTACAAAAATACTACATTGGATGGACGCATTTGTCTTGAATTTACTTCTTTATTTAACAAGGTTCCATAAAAGGAGCCATAGAGGACAATATGTGAACAATTCTCAATATAAATATAATATTTATGATAATTCGATCATTGCTGTGATGCATAATAGTTACGAATTTTAAGAAGAGTATGAGAGAAATTGATACTGTAATTGTCACAGACATTCAAATCATGACGATATCAATTTCATTAATGCCTTTCGGATAAAAGAAGATTAAAATTTAAAAGGAATAATCCCTTTAAAGATAATTTTTCACAAATAGATGCATCATGATACCTTACGCTGAAGTAAATAATTTGTACAATGAATATTAAGGAAAAGAGATACACACTCATAAAAATCTACAATTCCATTTGGAAATATCAAGCAACAATTATAGAAAGAAACAATTATATTTTATCATTGAATTAGTTTATCAGTTAATGTAAACAGCGATGCTCAATGGATTTGTTTGTTGGTAATCAAAATGATGCAAAAAACATTTTCTTTGTCGTATCTTTTTACTATCCAAATAAAAAAGGTAATTATTTTCATCAATATATTGACTACTTCCCGAATTTCGATTCGGAGAATCTTTCCTTTTTACAGTCTGTATCGATTATTTTTGTTGGTACTTGGGATATTATTTCATTCAAGTAGCAGTAAGTAAATATAAATAATCGCTTGTGAGAATGCAAATGATTTGTCTTGTCAAACTTGCCTATATCCACTCATTTTTTCACATACTTATTAAGTTGAACAAGTTTTTTTTAAACAAAAATAAATACAGTTAACAGGTTAATGAAAAATTAATTTTGAAAAGCGGCACAAACAATTATGGCGGTTACGCAAGAAGTATTTATCAATGATGCTGCAACAAACTTTTTTAATGCAAAATGTCAGAACAAATCAAGGGCAGGAAAACAGTTTTCTGAGTGCATTCTATTATTTTTGGCACTGTGTTATTCTGTAGCAAAACTATTAACAAAAACAAATGTTCCATAAAATCAGAAAAATATAAAAATATATTTCAAAATATTATTATCGTGTGTTATAATTATATTACAAATTTTCAGGTTGTTCAAGATTCTAAATTGACTACGCAACAAAACACGGGGCCTGCAAAAATATTTCAGCTCCATGAGATATTTTGGGCTATTTTTATGCTTTTTGGTGTCCTAAGAAACGAAAAGGAATTTAGTTTTCCTTTAAAATTCACAGTTATCAAGCAATTTAGTTGGATGTGTATTATTTAATTTATTGGTAAATAAAAAAGGACAATTTTATTTTAATGAAAAAATTAAGCAACGCAAAAATCTGAACATTACACTTTAAATACTAATCGCAGTACTGATCTTTATTTACTGTCTTGGACTGTGGAGCCATTTTAAATGTTTTTTAATGCTGCTTTTGTATCCTGCTTAAATATCCAGCAGTAATTTGTCATTGCCGTAATATTCCATCTTCTTTGATAGTAATTTTCCATGTCCTTTAGATTTTGATGGAATCTTTCTCCTAATTCTCCTCTAAAGTCTCTAAAGTTTTCAAGAAAATATTCAACACAAGCAGGAAGAAAATGAGATTTCAAGCTTCGTGAATGCTGCTAATATCCATTATACTCAAATCATTAGTATTTCTTAGAATCTAGGCAAAAAGAAAAAAAAATCCTTGAATGAGTTCTAAGTTTCCTTTTCAATTTCATTTAAATTATGGCATTAAAATCTGTTCTTGAGGAATCATGCTTTTGTTAACAGTATTCCTTTCACTGGGATTTAGTAATCACAAGACTGCTAATCAGTTTCAAGCAAAAGAAGCTTGATCGATTGACTGCTCCTCAAATAGCGAATTCTTGTATCCCGATTGCTGTCCCATCAACAAGGTTAAAACTGAGAAAGCCCCCCAAACTAACCAATTGTATTAAATTAACTAACCAATTGTATTAAATTAACTAACCAATTGTATTAAATTAACTAACCAATTGTACAATATTATTCCTGGATCTTTTCATTTTCCCTCAAGATGTAGAGAATACTCACATGAACTGAGCCGAATTTACAGCCACTGATATAAGATTGCCTGCTTTAAGGTTTGCTTTTGGGAAGTCTATGAATTGGCGCAAGTTTTGAAATCGCATTCAATGATGGATAGGGTAATTATCCGAGGAGCATTAAGCTCGTGAACTAGAATTCCTGTCATTCAAAAAGTACGTTAAAAGTCTCAGTCAATATAATCGATATTTTGAAAAAATAATTTTATGTGAAACAATTATTTAAATAATATTTTTAACATCTTCTGAAACGACACATTTTACCATAAAATTTGCATCAAATCTTACTTTCGTTAAAAGAACAGACTTGATGAAATGTTTTAAAATACAAAAATTAAAATACTAATTTCTCCTTTATGTACAGCAATTATACTGCCTTTTATATGCTAGTTCTCAAGTTACTTCAATTCTATCAAAATATGAATGAATTTTCAATGATATTTCATAACAGTAGCGACTATCGGTAATTCTATATTTTCATAACAATAGCGACTATGGGTATTTCAATATTTTAATCAAATTTTTCATTCAAGATTATATAGAAAGAATTTAATGATATATTCTGAAACATTCATCGACAACCAGCCGACAAGTAGCTTTTATCTCATGGCTGAAAGGATGAAATAAAAAGCAATTATTTGAGAAAAACGTTTCAATCTAGAAGTCTTTTGCGCTCTAAAAGCAATGTTAACGCAACATATTTCAATGGCTACCGATAAAGCGTTCCTTTTATGAGAGAAAATATTTTTCTAGGAGAACAAAGGAAAAACTTTTTACAACTTCAGTTACTTTCCTTACAGAATAATCTGGGGAAAACATACTAAGTCCTTAAAGGCGGAAATTTTACAGAAAATGTAATTTAAAGAATTCATAGAAAAATCTCCCAAGTATTTTTAGCACGAAGTTTTGCTAGACGGTGCAAAAATTGCTGAACCATTTCAAGAATCAATAAGATGGTGTTTATTCGGGTGGAAACAAGTTATTAATTTTTTATAACAACATATTCGTTGGGTTTTTTTTCTGTTTCCAAAAAGATTGTTGAAATACATAATAAAGCAATGAAATACATACATAAAGCAATGTTATGCAAAATTTAAGATGCAACTGAAATATGAAAGCTAGTAAATAAATCAAATATGAGGGCACCTTTTCCCACTTATTCAATTTACATATGTGCCATATCAAAATAGTTGCATTATATTGTATTAGGTGGTTATATTTTAGAAAAAAACAAAAGTTTGCATGGGAATTGAAGAGAAAATGTTTAACCAGCAATGTGCATAGATGTTTATTTATATTATTTTTATCTTTGCATTTTCAAAGTTATTTTTAAATGATCACATAATTAATGAAATTATAATGGCATTTTAAGCTTAAAATAAGACAATTTTTGAAATGCTTTGCCTCATACATTGTTATCATATAGTTACCATAAAAAGGAATTTGCTTCTTTATAAAAGTATATGAATATATTTACAATCTTAAACTGAACAACAAAAGCTTTTAAAACGAATAACATTAATTAAAAATCAATGTTTAAAATTGACATTTAATAATTTTTTTATTAATCAATTTCAGTTATCAGGATTTGCAAAAATCTTGCTTTAAAATAAATTGAGCAATTTGCCATTGTTTTTAAATCATAAAAGAGAAATGAACTGAATAAAATAAAAGCTAGAATTGCCAAACCTCCAAATTGAATGAAAAATTTCAGCTGAAATTATCAACAAAATGGAGGGAGTATTTCTTTTTGTGATGAATGAAACGGAAATAAATTCAAGAGCTCAAATTATATTTACACAGGGCTAAATAAAAATGCAAATCGTTAATAACAAATCTTTCTTTTGGTGATGATATTTTTAAGGGCCTTTTGAAAATTCACCCAAAAGCTTGAACTGTATTTACATTTAAAATAATCTCTTTCAAAGTTTACACAAGCAAACATTTTTAGTGAAAAGGGAAAATTCCATTACGATTTTTGGTTGACATAAATTAAAACAATTTAGTTTACTCTAATTTACATTCGCACATTTTCTATTATATATTTGTAGAACACATGAATATTGAATCTTACGTAAAGTTTCGCGAATCAATTATCGAATAATAGGCGATTGTAAAAATATCAGCAAAATTCATGTTATTTGAGTAAAAAAATATTTTATCATAAACATGAAATGGTTTTTCAATCTTTATACCATATAAAATGTATTGCATGTAGTTTTCATACATTATAATAACATATTAAGCTCTTTGAAGCATAAAAGATACCATCACATTTAATTCGTAACATTCCATTTTAAATCAAATTTTGTTTAATCTTTTCAATTTTTGGGATATTTATTTAATAAAACATTTAATTATATCTTTTTGATGAAAATCTGGCTGATAACGTAATTATAAATATGAAATTCTCTTTTTAAATACAAAATAACAGATTATTTTAAAATGAATAACACAAACATAAGCTTATGCAGGATTTTTGACCCAAATGATTTACAGAAAAAGAATACGCTTGATATATATTTGGTAGCAAATCTATGTTCGTTCATTTCAGTTGAAAGACAGATCGGCTATTTTTTTGTAGGGGAGGGGTGCGTAACAGAATCATTTAATATTTGTACGCTTGTAGGAAAAAAGAAATTTCTTCTAACATTGTACTAATGAATGTGTGCAATGTCGGTTGCATAAACTAATTCCAGAAAATATATTTTAAATTGGAGCTCACTTTCGAAGTAAGCTGAATAAGTATACAAATATGCATAAACTGTAATGTTTCCAAAATGCTATAGCAGAATCGCTTAAAAGGGAGGAATTAATAATTTAAATTTTCAAAAATTGGGCTAAAAAACCGTTAAATTTTTTTTTATCGGTGTTTATTTTACTTAACGATTTTTGAATAAAATTGTTTCCAAACTCATAGAATAGACATAGAAGTACTTTTTACAAAGACATAGACAATACTTCTTAAGTTAATCCTTGCATGATTTATGTTTCAAAAATTAAATGTGATGATTTCTTTAATTATCATTATTAATTATTTCTTTAATTTCTTTTAATTATCAATTATGTAAACTAAGATAGATTTCTTTTTGGGCATTTATAAAATAAGGTATATAAATAAAATTAAAACTGAATGATATTTAATTTATTTAAACTTAATTAACTCCATCAAATTTAAATAAATGAAACTGAAACCTTTGTAAAAGACTGATTGTGACTAGACAATCTTCCTTCATATAAAGGTTTATGAAAAAGAACATGTTGATATTGACACCCAAACACGCATATTACTCTCTGTGCATCAATTTTTTTACACAACGATTATTTCATGATAAGAGTTTAGATTTATTGAAAGCAAAATAAAACTGTAATTAATATGCTTCTGAAATCAACTAAATTTGGTTACTTCTGCATACATAAACTATTACTAATAATAAAACTAATGTAAATCAACCAACCAATAACTTTTATAAACGAACATCCTTTGACTGACTTCTGCACCAACAGATATTTAATTATACATTTTATTTAGTTTCTTTTATCTTAAATTGACTGAAATAAAGCTCCTCCAAAAAACACTATTGCGCCATTAGCAAAAATACTAATGACCCATTAAACTGAAACATGACTTTCCAAAGCATGATAAACCCCATGACTGAATTTGAGATAAGTCTTTCCATTATAAAAGACATTTCAAAATTGTTTTGACACTCGTAAGGCGAACTTAGTTTCCAACTTTGACTCCGGCATATATTTTGCATTATGACAAAACAAAATAAAAGCAATAAAAACTTGCTTCTCATTTAGGAGAGCTTTTCCCAAGAAGAGAACGCACGAACTGTGTCGTAAGAGCATATATAAATGCTCTCCAGAGCATGAGAACCGAGGAAACTTTTAGCCATGTGCTCTGTGGCAAAAAAATAAATAATAAATAATAGTGAAAAGTAAAACCACTCAAAGTCTGCTAACATTTTTGGAACGCACCCAAAAACACGGTAAATGATTTTATCCAATTTCTTGTTGCTTCGCGAATACATAAAGTCCGCAATTCTCTGCTGACATTGATGCGTCCTTCGAACAACTCATTCAAATAAAGAAATGTGAACAATTCATTAAAAAATATAAAAATAGCTTGCACTTAAGGGAAGAATACGGGTTACATAAAGGGTATTATATTAGTCAAATATAGAATAAAATGAATCCCAATGATAAAGGAATGAGCAATAATTGGATAGAAAAGAAGTGACCAACTTTTCAGAGTTAGAATCCGAGGTACATTAAAAATTTGAAGGAAAGTTTAGGGTGAACATAGTTTAGGGTGATAACTAATTAAAAGTAAAACATCAAAAAAAATGAAAACAGTAAATCATGAAGAATTTGCAAACTGAAAGCAAGAAGTGAGGATGAGACAAAAACAATATATTTTAACAATTACTTACGTACGTTTTCCTTAGGATTGAATAATTGAAATTAGTTTTAGCCATTGTGAACTTACTTTTTCATTTCTTTCCTGCCTTCGTCATCTAATGAATGCATGCATATATTAATATTCTCTTGTTTTCAAATAAAATTATAATAATAAATATGATCAAAAGAAGCAATTTACCTAATTAGAGTGATCCTACAAGGTATGATCAAACTTATTGGGAGAGGTACCCAACCCCTAAAGCTAAAACCAGCAGAATGAAAGCACTTTGCAGATAGCGATCTTGATCCTAAGCATGCGCTGAAATTTACACATTCGTAACTTCAGGCACTTTTGTACAGTACAGATTTCAAACATGTGTGTTTTATACTGTTGTCGTATTTTTTTTTTAACGGTACAGAATCTGTATAGAATTTTGCCAAAAGTTTGGTGATACCTATGTGAGGCTTCAGCAAAGTTAAAGCGCAGTTTTCAACTCAGCTTTCTCTGCCAAAACAAGTGCGCTGATGTCACAGAATTTACATTTTACAATTCTCTATTGTATATCAGTAGAAGGAGCTATGGCCTTTTAACTTTTTGGCGCATACGTTGGAGGGTTCAAGGTCAATATCCACCAAGCAATTTCACTGTTTTAGCATTTAAAGTAGGGAGCCAGGTCGATACTATTTGATCACACCTCGTATTCTGACTATAGTAGTACAAAAGAAATTTAAACACAATGATTCACTTTTCACTTTACTTTTTTTTTCCAACTAAATCGTACTTAAGTACCTATTACAGATAACCGAAATGCCGGATAATCTGGGACATTTAATGCAAATTCCGGATTCGAG